>NW_026691333.1:0-151926 GCF_020826845.1 Diceros bicornis minor
GTCAGAGCCTGGAGGGAGTGCGGGGCCTTCACTGAGGACCCCCCCCCCGGGGCCAGCCCTAGGCACAGGCAGTCACACATGCGCCCTTGGCCTGTGCGGTGTGTGGGGGGGTTGAACCCAAGCCCGCAGGGCTCCCGGAGCGGCCAGAGAAAGAAGGGCCCATGGAGAGGTAGGCGAGGTGGGCAGGGGGGCGCCAGCTTACTCTCCTCAGCTCCCTGAGGGAGAGAGAGAGAGACAGAGACAGAGAGAGAGATCCCTGACCTCTGAGTCTCTGCCTCCACCGCTGGCTGGTGCCAACTCACGCGCCATCCCACTTCCAGCCATCACCCCCACGCCTGCCCCGGGGCCAGCCCCACCCAAAGACAGGCCGGTTGGTTCCTGCTCACCTCTGTGCCGTCCCTTCCCGACCTGACCCCAGTGCAGGGGATAAGCTTCAGACAAGTCTTTCCATGTCCCTCTGCATGACAATAGACTTCCTCCCCTCTCCCATTCCACAGGCCCACCCGGGACAGCCACCTTTGTCATTAGCTCAGGAGAGGATGCAAGATGAGAATCTCTGCTATTGTGTGGGGAGACTCAGTTTCCCGGGTTTCCCCCATGGACACATGTTCTTCAGCTGGGTCTGATTTTCTCCAGACAAGCTGTCTTGGGAAGGATTTGGCCAGCCCTAAGAACCTGAAGGGAAAGGGCGGAGGGGGGTTCTCTCTCTGCCCCCGACAGCCCCGAGCTGGGTCGGTCCCTCAGACCTGGCCAGGGGCATCCCATCCCCCGGCGCCCTTCCCCGGGGCATCCAAGGGCAGGCTCGGCGCCAGCCCCACCCCGCTCGCCACTGCCCGACCATCGTCCTCCCTCGGGGGGCCTGGGCAGGACAGGGACCCGGCTGTGGGAGGCCTCCAGATCTCAGGCCTGGCACACCGTTTACCAGGCTGCTTCCTCCTCTGAGGGGGCCCAGCACACGCCCCAGGAGACTTGGCAGCCGCCCCCAGGGCTCTATCCTCTGGAACTCGTCCCCTTGGAAGGGGCCTGGCCCAGGTGCCAGGTTCGGCTGGTCGGCCAGCCTCCTTTGGAGAAAGCAGGCAAGCCGAGCCAGGCTTGCAGTGGCCCTGGCGTGACACCTGCCACCTCAGGCAGAGGGCCTCCCGCGTGCCCTCCATGGCGGGTTTCTCCCCGGAGCCATGGCCTGGGCACTAGGAAGGCCGGGCCTCCCCGACTCCCGGGAGGAGGGGCTAGCCTAGTTGCGCCCTGGCCCCCCAACCCTCTGGTGCCATCTGCCTGTCTCGGCACTTCTGACTCCACAGAGCCTTTCCTACATCTGGGCTGCCTGCCGTGGCAAAGTGCAGGCGTGGGGTGAGGCCATGGTTTTGTCTTTCCAGGAAAAAATGAGCCCCAGACCGAAGCAGCAGGCCCAGGCAGAGCCTTGAGCTTGAAGCCCAGTAGGTCTGTGGCCCTCAGGGCCAGAGCCATGCTTTCAAGGCAGGGAAGCGGCCTGCAAGCTGAGTGGGAGTGGGGGAGGGGAGGGAGACAGCTGAAGCCGAGTCCAGAAGGGCGGCGATGGAAGAGCTGCAGCTGGGTCAGAGCCTGGAGGGAGGGCGGGGCCTTCACTGAGGACCCCCCCCCCCCCCCCGAGGCCAGCCCTAGGCCCCAGTGGTAACGCATGCGCCCTTGGCATGTGCGGTGTGTGGGGGTTTGAACCCAAGCCCGCAGGGCTCCTGGAGCGGCCAGAGATAGAAGGGCCCATGGAGAGGTAGGCGAGGTGGTCAGGGGGCACCACCTTACTCTCCTCAGCTCCCTGAGGGAGAGAGAGAGAGACAGAGACAGAGAGAGAGATCCCTGACCTCTGAGTCTCTGCCTCCACCGCTGGCTGGTGCCAACTCACGCGCCATCCCACTTCCAGCCATCACCCCCACGCCTGCCCCGGGGCCCGCGTCACCACATAGAGGCCGGTTGGTTCCTGCTCACCTCTGTGCCGTCCCTTCCCGACCTGACCCCAGTGCAGGGGATAAGCTTCAGACAAGTCTTTCCATGTCCCTCTGCATGACAATAGACTTCCTCCCCTCTCCCATTCCACAGGCCTACCCGGGACATCCACCTTTGTCATTAGCTCAGGAGAGGATGCAAGATGAGAATCTCTGCTATTGTGTGGGGAGACTCAGTTTCCCGGGTTTCCCCCATGGACACATGTTCTTCAGCTGGGTCTGATTTTCTCCAGACAAGCTGTCTTGGGAAGGATTTGGCCAGCCCTAAGAACCTGAAGGGAAAGGGCGGAGGGGGGTTCTCTCTCTGCCCCCGACAGCCCCGAGCTGGGTCGGTCCCTCAGACCTGGCCAGGGGCACCGCATCCCCCGGCGCCCTTCCCCGGGGCATCCAAGGGCAGGCTCGGCGCCAGCCCCACCCCGCTCGCCACTGCCCGACCATCGTCCTCCCTCGGGGGGCCTGGGCAGGACAGGGACCCGGCTGTGGGAGGCCTCCAGATCTCAGGCCTGGCACACCGTTTACCAGGCTGCTTCCTCCTCTGACGGGGGCCCAGCACACGCCCCAGGAGACTTGGCAGCCGCCCCCAGGGCTCTATCCTCTGGAACTCGTCCCCTTGGAAGGGGCCTGGCCCAGGTGCCAGGTTCGGCTGGTCGGCCAGCCTCCTTTGGAGAAAGCAGGCAAGCCGAGCCAGGCTTGCAGTGGCCCTGGCGTGACACCTGCCACCTCAGGCAGAGGGCCTCCCGCGTGCCCTCCATGGCGGGTTTCTCCCCGGAGCCGTGGCCTGGGCACTAGGAAGGCCGGGCCTCCCCGACTCCCGGGAGGAGGGGCTAGCCCAGTTGCGCCCTGGCCCCCAAACCCTCTGGTGCCATCTGCCTGTCTCGGCACTTCTGACTTCACACAGCCTTTCCTACATCTGGGCTGCCTGCCGTGGCAAAGTGCAGGCGTGGGGTGAGGCCATGGTTTTGTCTTTCCAGGAAAAAATGAGCCCCTGGCCGAAGCAGCAGGCCCAGGCAGAGCCTTGAGCTTGAAGCCCAGTAGGTCTGTGGCCCTCAGGGCCAGAGCCATGCTTTCAAGGCAGGGAAGCGGCCTGCAAGCTGAGTGGGAGTGGGGGAGGGGAGGGAGACAGCTGAAGCCGAGTCCAGAAGGGCGGCGATGGAAGAGCTGCAGCTGGGTCAGAGCCTGGAGGGAGGGCGGGGCCTTCACTGAGGACCCCCCGAGGCCAGCCCTAGGCCCTGGCGGTCGCGCAGGCGCCCTTGGCCTGTGCGGTGTGTGGGGGGTTGAACCCAAGCCCGCAGGGCTCCCGGAGCGGCCAGAGAAAGAAGGGCCCATGGAGAGGTAGGCGAGGTGGGCAGGGGGCGCCACCTTACTCTCCTCAGCTCCCTGAGGGAGAGAGAGAGAGACAGAGACAGAGAGAGAGATCCCTGACCTCTGAGTCTCTGCCTCCACCGCTGGCTGGTGCCAACTCACGCGCCATCCCACTACCAGCCATCACCCCCACACCTGCCTTGGGGACAGCCCCACCACAGACAGGCCGGTTGGTTCCTGCTCACCTCTGTGCCGTCCCTTCCCGACCTGACCCCAGTGCAGGGGATAAGCTTCAGACAAGTCTTTCCATGTCCCTCTGCATGACAATAGACTTCCTCCCCTCTCCCATTCCACAGGCCCACCCTGGACATCCACCTTTGTCATTAACTCAAAGAGGATGCAAGATGAGAATCTCTGCTATTGTGTGGGGAGACTCAGTTTCCCGGGTTTCCCCCATGGACACATGTTCTTCAGCTGGGTCTGATTTTCTCCAGACAAGCTGTCTTGGGAAGGATTTGGCCAGCCCTAAGAACCTGAAGGGAAAGGGCGGAGGGGGGTTCTCTCTCTGCCCCCGACAGCCCCGAGCTGGGTCGGTCCCTCAGACCTGGCCAGGGGCAGCCCATCCCCCGGCGCCCTTCCCCGGGGCATCCAAGGGCAGGCTTGGCACCAGCCCCACCCCGCTCGCCACTGCCTGACCATCGTCCTCCCTCGGGGGGCCTGGGCAGGACAGGGACCCGGCTGTGGGAGGCCTCCAGATCTCAGGCCTGGCACACCGTTTACCAGGCTGCTTCCTCCTCTGACGGGGGCCCAGCACACGCCCCAGGAGACTTGGCAGCCGCCCCCAGGGCTCTATCCTCTGGAACTCGTCCCCTTGGAAGGGGCCTGGCCCAGGTGCCAGGTTCGGCTGGTCGGCCAGCCTCCTTTGGAGAAAGCAGGCAAGCCGAGCCAGGCTTGCAGTGGCCCTGGCGTGACACCTGCCACCTCAGGCAGAGGGCTTCCCGCGTGCCCTCCATGGCGGGTTTCTCCCCGGAGCCGTGGCCTGGGCACTAGGAAGGCCGGGCCTCCCCGACTCCCGGGAGGAGGGGCTAGCCCA
This sequence comes from Diceros bicornis minor, assembly GCF_020826845.1. Classification (NCBI taxonomy): domain Eukaryota; kingdom Metazoa; phylum Chordata; class Mammalia; order Perissodactyla; family Rhinocerotidae; genus Diceros; species Diceros bicornis. Next base: position 4,372 of record NW_026691333.1, read on the forward strand.
GTTGCGCCCTGGCCCCCAAACCCTCTGGTGCCATCTGCCTGTCTCGGCACTTCTGACTCCACAGAGCCTTTCCTACATCTGGGCTGCCTGCCGTGGCAAAGTGCAGGCGTGGGGTGAGGCCATGGTTTTGTCTTTCCAGGAAAAAATGAGCCCCTGGCCGAAGCAGCAGGCCCAGGCAGAGCCTTGATCTTGAAGCCCAGTAGGTCTGTGGCCCTCAGGGCCAGAGCCATGCTTTCAAGGCAGGGAAGCGGCCTGCAAGCTGAGTGGGAGTGGGCGAGGGGAGGGAGACAGCTGAATCCGAGTCCAGAAGGGCTGCCATGGAAGACCTGCAGCTGGGTCAGAGCCTGGAGGGAGGGCGGGGCCATCACTGAGGACCCCCCGAGGCCAGCCCTAGGCCCTGGCGGTCGCGCAGGCGCCCTTGGCCTGTGCGGTGTGTGGGGGGTTGAACCCAAGCCCGCAGGGCTCCCGGAGCGGCCAGAGAAAGAAGGGCCCATGGAGAGGTAGGGGAGGTGGGCAGGGGGCGCCACCTTACTCTCCTCAGCTCCCTGAGGGAGAGGGAGAGAGAGAGAGACAGAGACAGAGAGAGAGATCCCTGACCTCTGAGTCTCTGCCTCCACCGCTGGCTGGTGCCAACTCACGCGCCATCCCACTTCCAGCCATCACCCCCACGCCTGCCCTGGGGCCAGCCCCACCACAGACAGGCCGGTTGGTTCCTACTCACCTCTGTGCCGTCCCTTCCCGACCTGACCCCAGTGCAGGGGATAAGCTTCAGACAAGTCTTTCCATGTCCCTCTGCATGACAATAGACTTCCTCCCCTCTCCCATTCCACAGGCCCACCCGGGACAGCCACCTTTGTCATTAGCTCAGGAGAGGATGCAAGATGAGAATCTCTGCTATTGTGTGGGGAGACTCAGTTTCCCGGGTTTCCCCCATGGACACATGTTCTTCAGCTGGGTCTGATTTTCTCCAGACAAGCTGTCTTGGGAAGGATTTGGCCAGCCCTAAGAACCTGAAGGGAAAGGGCGGAGGGGGGTTCTCTCTCTGCCCCCGACAGCCCCGAGCTGGGTCGGTCCCTCAGACCTGGCCAGGGGCATCCCATCCCCCGGCGCCCTTCCCCGGGGCATCCAAGGGCAGGCTCGGCGCCAGCCCCACCCCGCTCGCCACTGCCCGACCATCGTCCTCCCTCGGGGGGCCTGGGCAGGACAGGGACCTGGCTGTGGGAGGCCTCCAGATCTCAGGCCTGGCACACCGTTTACCAGGCTGCTTCCTCCTCTGACGGGGGCCCAGCACACGCCCCAGGAGACTTGGCAGCCGCCCCCAGGGCTCTAGCCTCTGGAACTCGTCCCCTTGGAAGGGGCCTGGCCCAGGTGCCAGGTTCGGCTGGTCGGCCAGCCTCCTTTGGAGAAAGCAGGCAAGCCGAGCCAGGCTTGCAGTGGCCCTGGCGTGACACCTGCCACCTCAGGCAGAGGGCCTCCCGCGTGCCCTCCATGGCGGGTTTCTCCCCGGAGCCGTGGCCTGGGCACTAGGAAGGCCGGGCCTCCCCGACTCCCGGGAGGAGGGGCTACCCCACTTGCGCCCTGGCCCCCAAACCCTCTGGTGCCATCTGCCTGTCTCGGCACTTCTGACTCCACAGAGCCTTTCCTACATCTGGGCTGCCTGCCGTGGCAAAGTGCAGGCGTGGGGTGAGGCCATGGTTTTGTCTTTCCAGGAAAAAATGAGCCCCTGGCCGAAGCAGCAGGCCCAGGCAGAGCCTTGAGCTTGAAGCCCAGTAGGTCTGTGGCCCTCAGGGCCAGAGCCATGCTTTCAAGGCAGGGAAGCGGCCTGCAAGCTGAGTGGGAGTGGGGGAGGGGAGGGAGACAGCTGAAGCCGAGTCCAGAAGGGCGGCGATGGAAGAGCTGCAGCTGGGTCAGAGCCTGGAGGGAGGGCGGGGCCTTCACTGAGAACCCCCCCCCCCCCCCCCGAGGCCAGCCCTAGGCCCCAGTGGTAACGCATGCGCCCTTGGCCTGTGCGGTGTGTGGGGGTTTGAACCCAAGCCCGCAGGGCTCCTGGAGCGGCCAGAGATAGAAGGGCCCATGGAGAGGTAGGCGAGGTGGTCAGGGGGCGCCACCTTACTCTCCTCAGCTCCCTGAGGGAGAGAGAGAGAGACAGAGACAGAGAGAGAGATCCCTGACCTCTGAGTCTCTGCCTCCACCGCTGGCTGGTGCCAACTCACGCGCCATCCCACTTCCAGCCATCACCCCCACGCCTGCCCCGGGGCCCGCGTCACCACAGAGAGGCCGGTTGGTTCCTGCTCACCTCTGTGCCGTCCCTTCCCGACCTGACCCCAGTGCAGGGGATAAGCTTCAGACAAGTCTTTCCATGTCCCTCTGCATGACAATAGACTTCCTCCCCTCTCCCATTCCACAGGCCCACCCGGGACATCCACCTTTGTCATTAGATCAGGAGAGGATGCAAGATGAGAATCTCTGCTATTGTGTGGGGAGACTCAGTTTCCCGGGTTTCCCCCATGGACACATGTTCTTCAGCTGGGTCTGATTTTCTCCAGACAAGCTGTCTTGGGAAGGATTTGGCCAGCCCTAAGAACCTGAAGGGAAAGGGCGGAGGGGGGTTCTCTCTCTGCCCCCGACAGCCCCGAGCTGGGTCGGTCCCTCAGACCTGGCCAGGGGCACCCCATCCCCCGGCGCCCTTCCCCGGGGCATCCAAGGGCAGGCTCGGCGCCAGCCCCACCCCGCTCGCCACTGCCCGACCATCGTCGTCCCTCGGGGGGCCTGGGCAGGACAGGGACCCGGCTGTGGGAGGCCTCCAGATCTCAGGCCTGGCACACCGTTTACCAGGCTGCTTCCTCCTCTGACGGGGGCCCAGCACACGCCCCAGGAGACTTGGCAGCCGCCCCCAGGGCTCTAGCCTCTCGCACTCGTCCCCTTGGAAGGGGCCTGGCCCAGGTGCCAGGTTCGGCTGGTCGGCCAGCCTCCTTTGGAGAAAGCAGGCAAGCCGAGCCAGGCTTGCAGTGGCCCTGGCGTGACACCTGACACCTCAGGCAGAGGGCCTCCCGGGTGCCCTCCATGGCGGGTTTCTCCCCGGAGCCGTGGCCTGGGCACTAGGAAGGCCGGGCCTCCCCGACTCCCGGGAGGAGGGGCTAGCCCAGTTGCGCCCTGGCCCCCAAACCCTCTGGTGCCGTCTGCCTGTCTCGGCACTTCTGACTCCACAGAGCCTTTCCTACATCTGGGCTGCCTGCCGTGGCAAAGTGCAGGCGTGGGGTGAGGCCATGGTTTTGTCTTTCCAGGAAAAAATGAGTCCCTGGCCGAAGCAGCAGGCCCAGGCAGAGCCTTGAGCTTGAAGCCCAGTAGGTCTGTGGCCCTCAGGGCCAGAGCCATGCTTTCAAGGCAGGGAAGCGGCCTGCAAGCTGAGTGGGAGTGGGGGAGGGGAGGGAGACAGCTGAAGCTGATTCCAGAAGGGCGGCGATGGAAGAGCTGCAGCTGGGTCAGAGCCTGGAGGGAGGGCGGGGCCATCACTGAGGACCCCCCGAGGCCAGCCCTAGGCCCTGGCGGTCGCGCAGGCGCCCTTGGCCTGTGCGGTGTGTGGGGGGTTGAACCCAAGCCCGCAGGGCTCCCGGAGCGGCCAGAGAAAGAAGGGCCCATGGAGAGGTAGGCGAGGTGGGCAGGGGGCGCCACCTTACTCTCCTCAGCTCCCTGAGGGAGAGAGAGAGAGACAGAGACAGAGAGAGAGATCCCTGACCTCTGAGTCTCTGCCTCCACCGCTGGCTGGTGCCAACTCACGCGCCATCCCACTTCCAGCCATCACCCCCACGCCTGCCTTGGGGCCAGCCCCACCACAGACAGGCCGGTTGGTTCCTGCTCACCTCTGTGCCGTCCCTTCCCGACCTGACCCCAGTGCAGGGGATAAGCTTCAGACAAGTCTTTCCATGTCCCTCTGCATGACAATAGACTTCCTCCCCTCTCCCATTCCACAGGCCCACCCTGGACATCCACCTTTGTCATTAACTCAAAGAGGATGCAAGATGAGAATCTCTGCTATTGTGTGGGGAGACTCAGTTTCCCGGGTTTCCCCCATGGACACATGTTCTTCAGCTGGGTCTGATTTTCTCCAGACAAGCTGTCTTGGGAAGGATTTGGCCAGCCCTAAGAACCTGAAGGGAAAGGGCGGAGGGGGGTTCTCTCTCTGCCCCCGACAGCCCCGAGCTGGGTCGGTCCATCAGACCTGGCCAGGGGCAGCCCATCCCCCGGCGCCCTTCCCCGGGGCATCCAAGGGCATGCTTGGCACCAGCCCCACCCCGCTCGCCACTGCCCGACCATCGTCCTCCCTCGGGGGGCCTGGGCAGGACAGGGACCCGGCTGTGGGAGGCCTCCAGATCTCAGGCCTGGCACACCGTTTACCAGGCTGCTTCCTCCTCTGACGGGGGCCCAGCACACGCCCCAGGAGACTTGGCAGCCGCCCCCAGGGCTCTAGCCTCTGGAACTCGTCCCCTTGGAAGGGGCCTGGCCCAGGTGCCAGGTTCGGCTGGTCGGCCAGCCTCCTTTGGAGAAAGCAGGCAAGCCGAGCCAGGCTTGCAGTGGCCCTGGCGTGACACCTGCCACCTCAGGCAGAGGGCTTCCCGCGTGCCCTCCATGGCGGGTTTCTCCCCGGAGCCGTGGCCTGGGCACTAGGAAGGCCGGGCCTCCCCGACTCCCGGGAGGAGGGGCTAGCCCAGTTGCGCCCTGGCCCCCAAACCCTCTGGTGCCATCTGCCTGTCTCGGCACTTCTGACTCCACAGAGCCTTTCCTACATCTGGGCTGCCTGCCGTGGCAAAGTGCAGGCGTGGGGTGAGGCCATGGTTTTGTCTTTCCAGGAAAAAATGAGCCCCGGGCCAAGCAGCAGGCCCAGGCAGAGCCTTAAGCTTGAAGCCCAGTAGGTCTGTGGCCCTCAGGGCCAGAGCCATGCTTTCAAGGCAGGGAAGCGGCCTGCAAGCTGAGTGGGAGTGGGGGAGGGGAGGGAGACAGCTGAAGCCTAGTCCAGAAGGGCGGCGATGGAAGAGCTGCAGCTGGGTCAGAGCCTGGAGGGAGGGCGGGGCCATCACTGAGGACCCCCCGAGGCCAGCCCTAGGCCCTGGCAGTCGCACAGGCGCCCTTGGCCTGTGCGGTGTGTGGGGGGTTGAACCCAAGCCCGCAGGGCTCCCGGAGCGGCCAGAGAAAGAAGGGCCCATGGAGAGGTAGGGGAGGTGGGCAGGGGGCGCCACCTTACTCTCCTCAGCTCCCTGAGGGAGAGGGAGAGAGAGAGAGACAGAGACAGAGAGAGAGATCCCTGACCTCTGAGTCTCTGCCTCCACCGCTGGCTGGTGCCAACTCACGCGCCATCCCACTTCCAGCCATCACCCGCACGCCTGCCCTGGGGCCAGCCCCACCACAGACAGGCCGGTTGGTTCCTACTCACCTCTGTGCCGTCCCTTCCCGACCTGACCCCAGTGCAGGGGATAAGCTTCAGACAAGTCTTTCCATGTCCCTCTGCATGACAATAGACTTCCTCCCCTCTCCCATTCCACAGGCCCACCCGGGACAGCCACCTTTGTCATTAGCTCAGGAGAGGATGCAAGATGAGAATCTCTGCTATTGTGTGGGGAGACTCAGTTTCCCGGGTTTCCCCCATGGACACATGTTCTTCAGCTGGGTCTGATTTTCTCCAGACAAGCTGTCTTGGGAAGGATTTGGCCAGCCCTAAGAACCTGAAGGGAAAGGGCGGAGGGGGGTTCTCTCTCTGCCCCCGACAGCCCCGAGCTGGGTCGGTCCCTCAGACCTGGCCAGGGGCACCCCATCCCCCGGCGCCCTTCCCCGGGGCATCCAAGGGCAGGCTCGGCGCCAGCCCCACCCCGCTCGCCACTGCCGGACCATCGTCCTCCCTCGGGGGGCCTGGGCAGGACAGGGACCCGGCTGTGGGAGGCCTCCAGATCTCAGGCCTGGCACACCGTTTACCAGGCTGCTTCCTCCTCTGACGGGGGCCCAGCACACGCCCCAGGAGACTTGGCAGCCGCCCCCAGGGCTCTAGCCTCTGGAACTCGTCCCCTTGGAAGGGGCCTGGCCCAGGTGCCAGGTTCGGCTGGTCGGCCAGCCTCCTTTGGAGAAAGCAGGCAAGCCGAGCCAGGCTTGCAGTGGCCCTGGCGTGACACCTGCCACCTCAGGCAGAGGGCCTCCCGCGTGCCCTCCATGGCGGGTTTCTCCCCGGAGCCGTGGCCTGGGCACTAGGAAGGCCGGGCCTCCCCGACTCCCGGGAGGAGGGGCTAGCCCACTTGCGCCCTGGCCCCCAAACCCTCTGGTGCCATCTGCCTGTCTCGGCACTTCTGACTCCACAGAGCCTTTCCTACATCTGGGCTGCCTGCCGTGGCAAAGTGCAGGCGTGGGGTGAGGCCATGGTTTTGTCTTTCCAGGAAAAAATGAGCCCCTGGCCGAAGCAGCAGGCCCAGGCAGAGCCTTGAGCTTGAAGCCCAGTAGGTCTGTGGCCCTCAGGGCCAGAGCCATGCTTTCAAGGCAGGGAAGCGGCCTGCAAGCTGAGTGGGAGTGGGGGAGGGGAGGGAGACAGCTGAAGCCGAGTCCAGAAGGGCGGCGATGGAAGAGCTGCAGCTGGGTCAGAGCCTGGAGGGAGGGCGGGGCCTTCACTGAGGACCCCCCGAGGCCAGCCCTAGGCCCTGGCGGTCGCGCAGGCGCCCTTGGCCTGTGCGGTGTGTGGGGGGTTGAACCCAAGCCCGCAGGGCTCCTGGAGCGGCCAGAGAAAGAAGGGCCCATGGAGAGGTAGGGGAGGTGGGCAGGGGGCGCCACCTTACTCTCCTCAGCTCCCTGAGGGAGAGAGAGAGAGACAGAGACAGAGAGAGAGATCCCTGACCTCTGAGTCTCTGCCTCCACCGCTGGCTGGTACCAACTCACGCGCCATCCCACTTCCAGCCATCACCCCCACGCCTGCCCTGGGGCCAGCCCCACCACAGACAGGCCGGTTGGTTCCTACTCACCTCTGTGCCGTCCCTTCCCGACCTGACCCCAGTGCAGGGGATAAGCTTCAGACAAGTCTTTCCATGTCCCTCTGCATGACAATAGACTTCCTCCCCTCTCCCATTCCACAGGCCCACCCGGGACATCCACCTTTGTCATTAGCTCAGGAGAGGATGCAAGATGAGAATCTCTGCTATTGTGTGGGGAGACTCAGTTTCCCGGGTTTCCCCCATGGACACATGTTCTTCAGCTGGGTCTGATTTTCTCCAGACAAGCTGTCTTGGGAAGGATTTGGCCAGCCCTAAGAACCTGAAGGGAAAGGGCGGAGGGGGGTTCTCTCTCTGCCCCCGACAGCCCCGAGCTGGGTCGGTCCCTCAGACCTGGCCAGGGGCACCCCATCCCCCGGCGCCCTTCCCCGGGGCATCCAAGGGCAGGCTCGGCGCCAGCCCCACCCCGCTCGCCACTGCCCGACCATCGTCCTCCCTCGGGGGGCCTGGGCAGGACAGGGACCCGGCTGTGGGAGGCCTCCAGATCTCAGGCCTGGCACACCGTTTACCAGGCTGCTTCCTCCTCTGACGGGGGCCCAGCACACGCCCCAGGAGACTTGGCAGCCGCCCCCAGGGCTCTATCCTCTGGAACTCGTCCCCTTGGAAGGGGCCTGGCCCAGGTGCCAGGTTCGGGTGGTCGGCCAGCCTCCTTTGGAGAAAGCAGGCAAGCCGAGCCAGGCTTGCAGTGGCCCTGGCGTGACACCTGCCACCTCAGGCAGAGGGCCTCCCGCGTGCCCTTCATGGCGGGTTTCTCCCCGGAGCCGTGGCCTGGGCACTAGGAAGGCCGGGCCTCCCCGACTCCCGGGAGGAGGGGCTAGCCCACTTGCGCCCTGGCCCCCAAACCCTCTGGTGCCATCTGCCTGTCTCGGCACTTCTGACTCCACAGAGCCTTTCCTACATCTGGGCTGCCTGCCGTGGCAAAGTGCAGGCGTGGGGTGAGGCCATGGTTTTGTCTTTCCAGGAAAAAATGAGCCCCTGGCCGAAGCAGCAGGCCCAGGCAGAGCCTTGAGCTTGAAGCCCAGTAGGTCTGTGGCCCACAGGGCCAGAGCCATGCTTTCAAGGCAGGGAAGCGGCCTGCAAGCTGAGTGGGAGTGGAGGAGGGGAGGGAGACAGCTGAAGCCGAGTCCAGAAGGGCGGCGATGGAAGAGCTGCAGCTGGGTCAGAGCCTGGAGGGAGGGCGGGGCCTTCACTGAGGACCCCCCGAGGCCAGCCCTAGGCCCTGGCGGTCGCGCAGGCGCCCTTGGCCTGTGCGGTGTGTGGGGGGTTGAACCCAAGCCCGCAGGGCTCCCGGAGCGGCCAGAGAAAGAAGGGCCCATGGAGAGGTAGGCGAGGTGGGCAGGGGGCGCCAGCTTACTCTCCTCAGCTCCCTGAGGGAGAGAGAGAGAGAAAGAGACAGAGAGAGAGATCCCTGACCTCTGAGTCTCTGCCTCCACCGCTGGCTGGTGCCAACTCACGCGCCATCCCACTTCCAGCCATCACCCCCACGCCTGCCCCGGGCCCACCTCACCACAGAGAGGCCGGTTGGTTCCTGCTCACCTCTGTGCCTTCCCTTCCCGACCTGACCCCAGTGCAGGGGATAAGCTTCAGACAAGTCTTTCCATGTCCCTCTGCATGACAATAGACTTCCTCCCCTCTCCCATTCCACAGGCCCACCCAGGACATCCACCTTTGTCATTAGCTCAGGAGAGGATGCAAGATGAGAATCTCTGCTATTGTGTGGGGAGACTCAGTTTCCCGGGTTTCCCCCATGGACACATGTTCTTCAGCTGGGTCTGATTTTCTCCAGACAAGCTGTCTTGGGAAGGATTTGGCCAGCCCTAAGAACCTGAAGGGAAAGGGCGGAGGGGGGTTCTCTCTCTGCCCCCGACAGCCCCGAGCTGGGTCGGTCCCTCAGACCTGGCCAGGGGCATCCCATCCCCCGGCGCCCTTCCACGGGGCATCCAAGGGCAGGCTCGGCGCCAGCCCCACCCCGTTCGCCACTGCCCGACCATCGTCCTCCCTCGGGGGGCCTGGGCAGGACAGGGACCCGGCTGTGGGAGGCCTCCAGATCTCAGGCCTGGCACACCGTTTACCAGGCTGCTTCCTCCTCTGACGGGGGCCCAGCACACGCCCCAGGAGACTTGGCAGCCGCCCCCAGGGCTCTATCCTCTGGAACTCGTCCCCTTGGAAGGTGCCTGGCCCAGGTGCCAGGTTCGGCTGGTCGGCCAGCCTCCTTTGGAGAAACCAGGCAAGCCGAGCCAGGCTTGCAATGGCCCTGGCGTGACACCTGCCACCTCAGGCAGAGGGCCTCCCGCGTGCCCTCCATGGCGGGTTTCTCCCCGGAGCCGTGGCCTGGGCACTAGGATGGCCGGGCCTCCCCGACTCCCGGGAGGAGGGGCTAACCCAGTTGCGCCCTGGCCCCCAAACCCTCTGGTGCCATCTGCCTGTCTCGGCACTTCTGACTCCACAGAGCCTTTCCTACATCTGGGCTGCCTGCCGTGGCAAAGTGCAGGCGTGGGGTGAGGCCATGGTTTTGTCTTTCCAGGAAAAAATGAGCCCCTGGCCGAAGCAGCAGGCCCAGGCAGAGCCTTGAGCTTGAAGCCCAGTAGGTCTGTGGCCCTCAGGGCCAGAGCCATGCTTTCAAGGCAGGGAAGCGGCCTGCAAGCTGAGTGGGAGTGGGGGAGGGGAGGGAGACAGCTGAAGCCTAGTCCAGAAGGGCGGCGATGGAAGAGCTGCAGCTGGGTCAGAGCCTGGAGGGAGGGCGGGGCCTTCACTGAGGACCCCCCCCCCCCCAGGCCAGTCCTAGGCCCCGGCGGTCACGCATGCGCCCTTGGCCTGTGCGATGTGTGGGGGGTTGAACCCAAGCCCGCAGGGCTCCCGGAGCGGCCAGAGAAAGAAGGGCCCATGGAGAGGTAGGCGAGGTGGGCAGGGGGCGCCAGCTTACTCTCCTCAGCTCCCTGAGGGAGAGAGAGAGAGAAAGAGACAGAGAGAGAGATCCCTGACCTCTGAGTCTCTGCCTCCACCGCTGGCTGGTGCCAACTCACGCGCCATCCCACTTCCAGCCATCACCCCCACGCCTGCCCCGGGGCCCGCCTCACCACAGAGAGGCCGGTTGGTTCCTGCTCACCTCTGTGCCTTCCCTTCCCGACCTGACCCCAGTGCAGGGGATAAGCTTCAGACAAGTCTTTCCATGTCCCTCTGCATGACAATAGACTTCCTCCCCTCTCCCATTCCACAGGCCCACCCGGGACATCCACCTTTGTCATTAGCTCAGGAGAGGATGCAAGATGAGAATCTCTGCTATTGTGTGGGGAGACTCAGTTTCCCGGGTTTCCCCCATGGACACATGTTCTTCAGCTGGGTCTGATTTTCTCCAGACAAGCTGTCTTGGGAAGGATTTGGCCAGCCCTAAGAACCTGAAGGGAAAGGGCGGAGGGGGGTTCTCTCTCTGCCCCCGACAGCCCCGAGCTGGGTCGGTCCCTCAGACCTGGCCAGGGGCATCCCATCCCCCGGCGCCCTTCCCCGGGGAATCCAAGGGCAGGCTCGGCGCCAGCCCCACCCCGCTCGCCACTGCCCGACCATCGTCCTCCCTCGGGGGGCCTGGGCAGGACAGGGACCCGGCTGTGGGAGGCCTCCAGATCTCAGGCCTGGCACACCGTTTACCAGGCTGCTTCCTCCTCTGACGGGGGCCCAGCACACGCCCCAGGAGACTTGGCAGCCGCCCCCAGGGCTCGATCCTCTGGAACTCGTCCCCTTGGAAGGGGCCTGGCCCAGGTGCCAGGTTCGGCTGGTCGGCCAGCCTCCTTTGGAGAAAGCAGGCAAGCCGAGCCAGGCTTGCAGTGGCCCTGGCGTGACACCTGCCACCTCAGGCAGAGGGCCTCCCGCGTGCCCTCCATGGCGGGTTTCTCCCCGGAGCCGTGGCCTGGGCACTAGGAAGGCCGGGCCTCCCCGACTCCCGGGAGGAGGGGCTAACCCAGTTGCGCCCTGGCCCCCAAACCCGCTGGTGCCATCTGCCTGTCTCGGCACTTCTGACTCCACGGAGCCTTTCCTACATCTGGGCTGCCTGCCGTGGCAAAGTGCAGGCGTGGGGTGAGGCCATGGTTTTGTCTTTCCAGGAAAAAATGAGCCCCTGGCCGAAGCAGCAGGCCCAGGCAGAGCCTTGAGCTTGAAGCCCAGTAGGTCTGTGGCCCTCAGGGCCAGAGCCATGCTTTCAAGGCAGGGAAGCGGCCTGCAAGCTGAGTGGGAGTGGGGGAGGGGAGGGAGACAGCTGAAGCCGAGTCCAGAAGGGCGGCGATGGAAGAGCTGCAGCTGGGTCAGAGCCTGGAGGGAGGGCGGGGCCTTCACTGAGGACCCCCCCCCCTGAGGCCAGCCCTAGGCCCCGGCGGTCACGCATGCGCCCTTGGCCTGTGCCTTGTGTGGGAGGTTGAACCCAAGCCCGCAGGTCTCCCGGAGCGGCCAGAGAAAGAAGGGCCCATGGAGAGGTAGGCGAGGTGGGCAGGGGGCACCAGCTTACTCTCCTCAGCTCCCTGAGGGAGAGAGAGAGAGACAGAGACAGAGAGAGAGATCCCTGACCTCTGAGTCTCTGCCTCCACCGCTGGCTGGTGGCAACTCACGCGCCATCCCACTTCCAGCCATCACCCCCACGCCTGCCCCGGGGCCAGCCCCACCACAGAGAGGCCGGTTGGTTCCTGCTCACCTCTGTGCCGTCCCTTCCCGACCTGACCCCAGTGCAGGGGATAAGCTTCAGACAAGTCTTTCCATGTCCCTCTGCATGACAATAGACTTCCTCCCCTCTCCCATTCCACAGGCCCACCCGGGACAGCCACCTTTGTCATTAGCTCAGGAGAGGATGCAAGATGAGAATCTCTGCTATTGTGTGGGGAGACTCAGTTTCCCGGGTTTCCCCCATGGACACATGTTCTTCAGCTGGGTCTGATTTTCTCCAGACAAGCTGTCTTGGGAAGGATTTGGCCAGCCCTAAGAACCTGAAGGGAAAGGGCGGAGGGGGGTTCTCTCTCTGCCCCCGACAGCCCCGAGCTGGGTCGGTCCCTCAGACCTGGCCAGGGGCATCCCATCCCCCGGCGCCCTTCCCCGGGGCATCCAAGGGCAGGCTCGGCGCCAGCCCCACCCCGCTCGCCACTGCCCGACCATCGTCCTCCCTCGGGGGGCCTGGGCAGGACAGGGACCCGGCTGTGGGAGGCCTCCAGATCTCAGGCCTGGCACACCGTTTACCAGGCTGCTTCCTCCTCTGACGGGGGCCCAGCACACGCCCCAGGAGACTTGGCAGCCGCCCCCAGGGCTCTATCCTCTGGAACTCGTCCCCTTGGAAGGGGCCTGGCCCAGGTGCCAGGTTCGGCTGGTCGGCCAGCCTCCTTTGGAGAAAGCAGGCAAGCCGAGCCAGGCTTGCAGTGGCCCTGGCGTGACACCTGCCACCTCAGGCAGAGGGCCTCCCGCGTGCCCTCCATGGCGGGTTTCTCCCCGGAGCCGTGGCCTGGGCACTAGGAAGGCCGGGACTCCCCGACTCCCGGGAGGAGGGGCTAACCCAGTTGCGCCCTGGCCCCCAAAACCTCTGGTGCCTTCTGCCTGTCTCGGCACTTCTGACTCCACAGAGCCTTTCCTACATCTGGGCTGCCTGCCGTGGCAAAGTGCAGGCGTGGGGTGAGGCCATGGTTTTGTCTTTCCAGGAAAAAATGAGCCCCAGACCGAAGCAGCAGGCCCAGGCAGAGCCTTGAGCTTGAAGCCCAGTAGGTCTGTGGCCCTCAGGGCCAGAGCCATGCTTTCAAGGCAGGGAAGCGGCCTGCAAGCTGAGTGGGAGTGGGGGAGGGGAGGGAGACAGCTGAAGCCGAGTCCAGAAGGGCGGCGATGGAAGAGCTGCAGCTGGGTCAGAGCCTGGAGGGAGTGCGGGGCCTTCACTGAGGACCCCCCCCCCCGGGGCCAGCCCTAGGCACAGGCGGTCACACATGCGCCCTTGGCCTGTGCGGTGTGTGGGGGGTTGAACCCAAGCCCGCAGGGCTCCCGGAGCGGCCAGAGAAAGAAGGGCCCATGGAGCGGTAGGCGAGGTGGGCAGGGGGCGCCAGCTTACTCTCCTCAGCTCCCTGAGGGAGAGAGAGAGAGACAGAGACAGAGAGAGAGATCCCTGACCTCTGAGTCTCTGCCTCCACCGCTGGCTGGTGCCAACTCACGCGCCATCCCACTTCCAGCCATCACCCCCACGCCTGCCCCGGGGCCAGCCCCACCACAGAGAGGCCGGTTGGTTCCTGCTCACCTCTGTGCCGTCCCTTCCCGACCTGACCCCAGTGCAGGGGATAAGCTTCAGACAAGTCTTTCCATGTCCCTCTGCATGACAATAGACTTCCTCCCCTCTCCCATTCCACAGGCCCACCCGGGACAGCCACCTTTGTCATTAGCTCAGGAGAGGATGCAAGATGAGAATCTCTGCTATTGTGTGGGGAGACTCAGTTTCCCGGGTTTCCCCCATGGACACATGTTCTTCAGCTGGGTCTGATTTTCTCCAGACAAGCTGTCTTGGGAAGGATTTGGCCAGCCCTAAGAACCTGAAGGGAAAGGGCGGAGGGGGGTTATCTCTCTGCCCCCGACAGCCCCGAGCTGGGTCGGTCCCTCAGACCTGGCCAGGGGCATCCCATCCCCCGGCGCCCTTCCCCGGGGCATCCAAGGGCAGGCTCGGCGCCAGCCCCACCCCGCTCGCCACTGCCCGACCATCGTCCTCCCTCGGGGGGCCTGGGCAGGACAGGGACCCGGCTGTGGGAGGCCTCCAGATCTCAGGCCTGGCACACCGTTTACCAGGCTGCTTCCTCCTCTGACGGGGGCCCAGCACACGCCCCAGGAGACTTGGCAGCCGCCCCCAGGGCTCTATCCTCTGGAACTCGTCCCCTTGGAAGGGGCCTGGCCCAGGTGCCAGGTTCGGCTGGTCGGCCAGCCTCCTTTGGAGAAAGCAGGCAAGCCGAGCCAGGCTTGCAGTGGCCCTGGCGTGACACCTGCCACCTCAGGCAGAGGGCCTCCCGCGTGCCCTCCATGGCGGGTTTCTCCCCGGAGCCGTGGCCTGGGCACTAGGAAGGCCGGGCCTCCCCGACTCCCGGGAGGAGGGGCTAGCCCAGTTGCGCCCTGGCCCCCAAACCCTCTGGTGCCATCTGCCTGTCTCGGCACTTCTGACTCCACAGAGCCTTTCCTACATCTGGGCTGCCTGCCGTGGCAAAGTGCAGGCGTGGGGTGAGGCCATGGTTTTGTCTTTCCAGGAAAAAATGAGCCCCTGGCCGAAGCAGCAGGCCCAGGCAGAGCCTTGAGCTTGAAGCCCAGTAGGTCTGTGGCCCTCAGGGCCAGAGCCATGCTTTCAAGGCAGGGAAGCGGCCTGCAAGCTGAGTGGGAGTGGGGGAGGGGAGGGAGACAGCTGAAGCCGAGTCCAGAAGGGCGGCGATGGAAGAGCTGCAGCTGGGTCAGAGCCTGGAGGGAGGGCGGGGCCTTCACTGAGGACCCCCCCCCCCCCGAGGCCAGCCCTAGGCCCCAGTGGTAACGCATGCGCCCTTGGCCTGTGCGGTGTGTGGGGGTTTGAACCCAAGCCCGCAGGGCTCCTGGAGCGGCCAGAGATAGAAGGGCCCATGGAGAGGTAGGCGAGGTGGTCAGGGGGCGCCACCTTACTCTCCTCAGCTCCCTGAGGGAGAGAGAGAGAGACAGAGACAGAGAGAGAGATCCCTGACCTCTGAGTCTCTGCCTCCACCGCTGGCTGGTGCCAACTCACGCGCCATCCCACTTCCAGCCATCACCCCCACGCCTGCCCCGGGGCCCGCGTCACCACAGAGAGGCCGGTTGGTTCCTGCTCACCTCTGTGCCGTCCCTTCCCGACCTGACCCCAGTGCAGGGGATAAGCTTCAGACAAGTCTTTCCATGTCCCTCTGCATGACAATAGACTTCCTCCCCTCTCCCATTCCACAGGCCCACCCAGGACATCCACCTTTGTCATTAGCTCAGGAGAGGATGCAAGATGAGAATCTCTGCTATTGTGTGGGGAGACTCAGTTTCCCGGGTTTCCCCCATGGACACATGTTCTTCAGCTGGGTCTGATTTTCTCCAGACAAGCTGTCTTGGGAAGGATTTGGCCAGCCCTAAGAACCTGAAGGGAAAGGGCGGAGGGGGGTTCTCTCTCTGCCCCCGACAGCCCCGAGCTGGGTCGGTCCCTCAGACCTGGCCAGGGGCACCGCATCCCCCGGCGCCCTTCCCCGGGGCATCCAAGGGCAGGCTCGGCGCCAGCCCCACCCCGCTCGCCACTGCCCGACCATCGTCCTCCCTCGGGGGGCCTGGGCAGGACAGGGACCCGGCTGTGGGAGGCCTCCAGATCTCAGGCCTGGCACACCGTTTACCAGGCTGCTTCCTCCTCTGACGGGGGCCCAGCACACGCCCCAGGAGACTTGGCAGCCGCCCCCAGGGCTCTATCCTCTGGAACTCGTCCCCTTGGAAGGGGCCTGGCCCAGGTGCCAGGTTCGGCTGGTCGGCCAGCCTCCTTTGGAGAAAGCAGGCAAGCCGAGCCAGGCTTGCAGTGGCCCTGGCGTGACACCTGCCACCTCAGGCAGAGGGCCTCCCGCGTGCCCTCCATGGCGGGTTTCTCCCCGGAGCCGTGGCCTGGGCACTAGGAAGGCCGGGCCTCCCCGACTCCCGGGAGGAGGGGCTAGCTCAGTTGCGCCCTGGCCCCCAAACCCTCTGGTGCCATCTGCCTGTCTCGGCACTTCTGACTCCACACAGCCTTTCCTACATCTGGGCTGCCTGCCGTGGCAAAGTGCAGGCGTGGGGTGAGGCCATGGTTTTGTCTTTCCAGGAAAAAATGAGCCCCTGGCTGAAGCAGCAGGCCCAGGCAGAGCCTTGAGCTTGAAGCCCAGTAGGTCTGTGGCCCTCAGGGCCAGAGCCATGCTTTCAAGGCAGGGAAGCGGCCTGCAAGCTGAGTGGGAGTGGGGGAGGGGAGGGAGACAGCTGAAGCCAAGTCCAGAAGGGCGGCGATGGAAGAGCTGCAGCTGGGTCAGAGCCTGGAGGGAGGGCGGGGCCTTCACTGAGGACCCCCCCCCCCCCGAGGCCAGCCCTAGGCCCCAGTGGTAACGCATGCGCCCTTGGCCTGTGCGGTGTGTGGGGGTTTGAACCCAAGCCCGCAGGGCTCCTGGAGCGGCCAGAGATAGAAGGGCCCATGGAGAGGTAGGCGAGGTGGTCAGGGGGCGCCACCTTACTCTCCTCAGCTCCCTGAGGGAGAGAGAGAGAGACAGAGACAGAGAGAGAGATCCCTGACCTCTGAGTCTCTGCCTCCACCGCTGGCTGGTGCCAACTCACGCGCCATCCCACTTCCAGCCATCACCCCCACGCCTGCCCCGGGGCCCGCGTCACCACAGAGAGGCCGGTTGGTTCCTGCTCACCTCTGTGCCATCCCTTCCCGACCTGACCCCAGTGCAGGGGATAAGCTTCAGACAAGTCTTTCCATGTCCCTCTGCATGACAATAGACTTCCTCCCCTCTCCCATTCCACAGGCCCACCCGGGACAGCCACCTTTGTCATTAGCTCAGGAGAGGATGCAAGATGAGAATCTCTGCTATTGTGTGGGGAGACTCAGTTTCCCGGGTTTCCCCCATGGACACATGTTCTTCAGCTGGGTCTGATTTTCTCCAGACAAGCTGTCTTGGGAAGGATTTGGCCAGCCCTAAGAACCTGAAGGGAAAGGGCGGAGGGGGGTTCTCTCTCTGCCCCCGACAGCCCCGAGCTGGGTCGGTCCCTCAGACCTGGCCAGGGGCACCCCATCCCCTGGCGCCCTTCCCCGGGGCATCCAAGGGCAGGCTCGGCGCCAGCCCCATCCCGCTCGCCACTGCCCGACCATCGTCCTCCCTCGGGGGGCCTGGGCAGGACAGGGACCCGGCTGTGGGAGGCCTCCAGATCTCAGGCCTGGCACACCGTTTACCAGGCTGCTTCCTCCTCTGACGGGGGCCCAGCACACGCCCCAGGAGACTTGGCAGCCGCCCCCAGGGCTCTATCCTCTGGAACTCGTCCCCTTGGAAGGGGCCTGGCCCAGGTGCCAGGTTCGGCTGGTCGGCCAGCCTCCTTTGGAGAAAGCAGGCAAGCCGAGCCAGGCTTGCAGTGGCCCTGGCGTGACACCTGCCACCTCAGGCAGAGGGCCTCCCGCGTGCCCTCCATGGCGGGTTTCTCCCCGGAGCCGTGGCCTGGGCACTAGGAAGGCCGGGCCTCCCCGACTCCCGGGAGGAGGGGCTAGCCCAGTTGCGCCCTGGCCCCCAAACCCTCTGGTGCCATCTGCCTGTCTCGGCACTTCTGACTCCACAGAGCCTTTCCTACATCTGGGCTGCCTGCCGTGGCAAAGTGCAGGCGTGGGGTGAGGCCATGGTTTTGTCTTTCCAGGAAAAAATGAGCCCCTGGCCGAAGCAGCAGGCCCAGGCAGAGCCTTGAGCTTGAAGCCCAGTAGGTCTGTGGCCCTCAGGGCCAGAGCCATGCTTTCAAGGCAGGGAAGCGGCCTGCAAGCTGAGTGGGAGTGGGGGAGGGGAGGGAGACAGCTGAAGCCGAGTCCAGAAGGGCGGCGATGGAAGAGCTGCAGCTGGGTCAGAGCCTGGAGGGAGGGCGGGGCCTTCACTGAGGACCCCCCCCCCCCCGAGGCCAGCCCTAGGCCCCAGTGGTAACGCATGCGCCCTTGGCCTGTGCGGTGTGTGGGGGTTTGAACCCAAGCCCGCAGGGCTCCTGGAGCGGCCAGAGATAGAAGGGCCCATGGAGAGGTAGGCGAGGTGGGCAGGGGGCGCCACCTTACTCTCCTCAGCTCCCTGAGGGAGAGAGAGAGAGACAGAGACAGAGAGAGAGATCCCTGACCTCTGAGTCTCCGCCTCCACCGCTGGCTGGTGCCAACTCACGCGCCATCCCACTTCCAGCCATCACCCCCACGCCTGCCCCGGGGCCCGCGTCACCACAGAGAGGCCGGTTGGTTCCTGCTCACCTCTGTGCCGTCCCTTCCCGACCTGACCCCAGTGCAGGGGATAAGCTTCAGACAAGTCTTTCCATGTCCCTCTGCATGACAATAGACTTCCTCCCCTCTCCCATTCCACAGGCCCACCCGGGACAGCCACCTTTGTCATTAGCTCAGGAGAGGATGCAAGATGAGAATCTCTGCTATTGTGTGGGGAGACTCAGTTTCCCGGGTTTCCCCCATGGACACATGTTCTTCAGCTGGGTCTGATTTTCTCCAGACAAGCTGTCTTGGGAAGGATTTGGCCAGCCCTAAGAACCTGAAGGGAAAGGGCGGAGGGGGGTTCTCTCTCTGCCCCCGACAGCCCCGAGCTGGGTCGGTCCCTCAGACCTGGCCAGGGGCACCCCATCCCCCGGCGCCCTTCCCCGGGGCATCCAAGGGCAGGCTCGGCGCCAGCCCCACCCCGCTCGCCACTGCCCGACCATCGTCCTCCCTCGGGGGGCCTGGGCAGGACAGGGACCCGGCTGTGGGAGGCCTCCAGATCTCAGGCCTGGCACACCGTTTACCAGGCTGCTTCCTCCTCTGACGGGGGCCCAGCACACGCCCCAGGAGACTTGGCAGCCGCCCCCAGGGCTCTATCCTCTGGAACTCGTCCCCTTGGAAGGGGCCTGGCCCAGGTGCCAGGTTCGGCTGGTCGGCCAGCCTCCTTTGGAGAAAGCAGGCAAGCCGAGCCAGGCTTGCAGTGGCCCTGGCGTGACACCTGCCACCTCAGGCAGAGGGCCTCCCGCGTGCCCTCCATGGCGGGTTTCTCCCCGGAGCCGTGGCCTGGGCACTAGGAAGGCCGGGCCTCCCCGACTCCCGGGAGGAGGGGCTAGCCCAGTTGCGCCCTGGCCCCCAAACCCTCTGGTGCCATCTGCCTGTCTCGGCACTTCTGACTCCACAGAGCCTTTCCTACATCTGGGCTGCCTGCCGTGGCAAAGTGCAGGCGTGGGGTGAGGCCATGGTTTTGTCTTTCCAGGAAAAAATGAGCCCCTGGCCGAAGCAGCAGGCCCAGGCAGAGCCTTGAGCTTGAAGCCCAGTAGGTCTGTGGCCCTCAGGGCCAGAGCCATGCTTTCAAGGCAGGGAAGCGGCCTGCAAGCTGAGTGGGAGTGGGGGAGGGGAGGGAGACAGCTGAAGCCGAGTCCAGAAGGGCGGCGATGGAAGAGCTGCAGCTGGGTCAGAGCCTGGAGGGAGGGCGGGGCCTTCACTGAGGACCCACCCCCACCCGAGGCCAGCCCTAGGCCCCAGTGGTAACGCATGCGCCCTTGGCCTGTGCGGTGTGTGGGGGTTTGAACCCAAGCCCGCAGGGCTCCTGGAGCGGCCAGAGATAGAAGGGCCCATGGAGAGGTAGGCGAGGTGGGCAGGGGGCGCCACCTTACTCTCCTCAGCTCCCTGAGGGAGAGAGAGAGAGACAGAGACAGAGAGAGAGATCCCTGACCTCTGAGTCTCTGCCTCCACCGCTGGCTGGTGCCAACTCACGCGCCATCCCACTTCCAGCCATCACCCCCACGCCTGCCCCGGGGCCCGCGTCACCACAGAGAGGCCGGTTGGTTCCTGCTCACCTCTGTGCCGTCCCTTCCCGACCTGACCCCAGTGCAGGGGATAAGCTTCAGACAAGTCTTTCCATGTCCCTCTGCATGACAATAGACTTCCTCCCCTCTCCCATTCCACAGGCCCACCCGGGACAGCCACCTTTGTCATTAGCTCAGGAGAGGATGCAAGATGAGAATCTCTGCTATTGTGTGGGGAGACTCAGTTTCCCGGGTTTCCCCCATGGACACATGTTCTTCAGCTGGGTCTGATTTTCTCCAGACAAGCTGTCTTGGGAAGGATTTGGCCAGCCCTAAGAACCTGAAGGGAAAGGGCGGAGGGGGGTTCTCTCTCTGCCCCCGACAGCCCCGAGCTGGGTCGGTCCCTCAGACCTGGCCAGGGGCACCCCATCCCCCGGCGCCCTTCCCCGGGGTATCCAAGGGCAGGCTCGGCGCCAGCCCCACCCCGCTCGCCACTGCCCGACCATCGTCCTCCCTCGGGGGGCCTGGGCAGGACAGGGACCCGGCTGTGGGAGGCCTCCAGATCTCAGGCCTGGCACACCGTTTACCAGGCTGCTTTCTCCTCTGACGGGGGCCCAGCACACGCCCCAGGAGACTTGGCAGCCGCCCCCAGGGCTCTATCCTCTGGAACTCGTCCCCTTGGAAGGGGCCTGGCCCAGGTGCCAGGTTCGGCTGGTCGGCCAGCCTCCTTTGGAGAAAGCAGGCAAGCCGAGCCAGGCTTGCAGTGGCCCTGGCGTGACACCTGCCACCTCAGGCAGAGGGCCTCCCGCGTGCCCTCCATGGCGGGTTTCTCCCCGGAGCCGTGGCCTGGGCACTAGGAAGGCCGGGCCTCCCCGACTCCCGGGAGGAGGGGCTAGCCCAGTTGCGCCCTGGCCCCCAAACCCTCTGGTGCCATCTGCCTGTCTCGGCACTTCTGACTCCACAGAGCCTTTCCTACATCTGGGCTGCCTGCCGTGGCAAAGTGCAGGCGTGGGGTGAGGCCATGGTTTTGTCTTTCCAGGAAAAAATGAGCCCCTGGCCGAAGCAGCAGGCCCAGGCAGAGCCTTGAGCTTGAAGCCCAGTAGGTCTGTGGCCCTCAGGGCCAGAGCCATGCTTTCAAGGCAGGGAAGCGGCCTGCAAGCTGAGTGGGAGTGGGGGAGGGGAGGGAGACAGCTGAAGCCGAGTCCAGAAGGGCGGCGATGGAAGAGCTGCAGCTGGGTCAGAGCCTGGAGGGAGGGCGGGGCCTTCACTGAGGACCCCCCCCCCGGGGCCAGCCCTAGGCACAGGTGGTCACACATGCGCCCTTGGCCTGTGCGGTGTGTGGGGGGTTGAACCCAAGCCCGCAGGGCTCCCGGAGCGGCCAGAGAAAGAAGGGCCCATGGAGAGGTAGGCGAGGTGGGCAGGGGGCGCCAGCTTACTCTCCTCAGCTCCCTGAGGGAGAGAGAGAGAGACAGAGACAGAGAGAGAGATCCCTGACCTCTGAGTCTCTGCCTCCACCGCTGGCTGGTGCCAACTCACGCGCCATCCCACTTCAAGCCATTACCCCCACGCCTGCCCCGGGGCCAGCCCCACCACAGACAGGCCGGTTGGTTCCTGCTCACCTCTGTGCCGTCCCTTCCCGACCTGACCCCAGTGCAGGGGATAAGCTTCAGACAAGTCTTTCCATGTCCCTCTGCATGACAATAGACTTCCTCCCCTCTCCCATTCCACAGGCCCATCCGGGACAGCCACCTTTGTCATTAGCTCAGGAGAAGATGCAAGATGAGAATCTCTGCTATTGTGTGGGGAGACTCAGTTTCCCGGGTTTCCCCCATGGACACATGTTCTTCAGCTGGGTCTGATTTTCTCCAGACAAGCTGTCTTGGGAAGGATTTGGCCAGCCCTAAGAACCTGAAGGGAAAGGGCGGAGGGGGGTTCTCTCTCTGCCCCCGACAGCCCCGAGCTGGGTCGGTCCCTCAGACCTGGCCAGGGGCACCCCATCCCCCGGCGCCCTTCCCCGGGGCATCCAAGGGCAGGCTCGGCGCCAGCCCCACCCCGCTCGCCACTGCCCGACCATCGTCCTCCCTCGGGGGGCCTGGGCAGGACAGGGACCCGGCTGTGGGAGGCCTCCAGATCTCAGGCCTGGCACACCGTTTACCAGGCTGCTTCCTCCTCTGACGGGGGCCCAGCACACGCCCCAGGAGACTTGGCAGCCGCCCCCAGGGCTCTAGCCTCTGGAACTCGTCCCCTTGGAAGGGGCCTGGCCCAGGTGCCAGGTTCGGCTGGTCGGCCAGCCTCCTTTGGAGAAAGCAGGCAAGCCGAGCCAGGCTTGCAGTGGCCCTGGCGTGACACCTGCCACCTCAGGCAGAGGGCCTCCCGCGTGCCCTCCATGGCGGGTTTCTCCCCGGAGCCGTGGCCTGGGCACTAGGAAGGCCGGGCCTCCCCGACTCCCGGGAGGAGGGGCTAGCCCAGTTGCGCCCTGGCCCCCAAACCCTCTGGTGCCATCTGCCTGTCTCGGCACTTCTGACTCCACAGAGCCTTTCCTACATCTGGGCTGCCTGCCGTGGCAAAGTGCAGGCGTGGGGTGAGGCCATGGTTTTGTCTTTCCAGGAAAAAATGAGCCCCTGGCCGAAGCAGCAGGCCCAGGCAGAGCCTTGAGCTTGAAGCCCAGTAGGTCTGTGGCCCTCAGGGCCAGAGCCATGCTTTCAAGGCAGGGAAGCGGCCTGCAAGCTGAGTGGGAGTGGGGGAGGGGAGGGAGACAGCTGAAGCCGAGTCCAGAAGGGCGGCGATGGAAGAGCTGCAGCTGGGTCAGAGCCTGGAGGGAGGGCGCGGCCTTCACTGAGGACCCCCCCCCCCCCCGAGGCCAGCCCTAGGCCCCGGCGGTCACGCATGCGCCCTTGGCCTGTGCGGTGTGTGGGGGGTTGAACCCCAGCCCGCAGGGCTCCCAGAGCGGCCAGAGAAAGAAGGGCCCATGGAGAGGTAGGCGAGGTGGGCAGGGGGCGCCAGCTTACTCTCCTCAGCTCCCTGAGGGAGAGAGAGAGAGACAGAGACAGAGAGAGAGATCCCTGACCTCTGAGTCTCTGCCTCCACCGCTGGCTGGTGCCAACTCACGCGCCATCCCACTTCCAGCCATCACCCCCACGCCTGCCCCGGGGCCAGCCCCACCACAGACAGGCCGGTTGGTTCCTGCTCACCTCTGTGCCGTCCCTTCCCGACCTGACCCCAGTGCAGGGGATAAGCTTCAGACAAGTCTTTCCATGTCCCTCTGCATGACAATAGACTTCCTCCCCTCTCCCATTCCACAGGCCCACCCGGGACAGCCACCTTTGTCATTAGCTCAGGAGAGGATGCAAGATGAGAATCTCTGCTATTGTGTGGGGAGACTCAGTTTCCCGGGTTTCCCCCATGGACACATGTTCTTCAGCTGGGTCTGATTTTCTCCAGACAAGCTGTCTTGGGAAGGATTTGGCCAGCCCTAAGAACCTGAAGGGAAAGGGCGGAGGGGGGTTCTCTCTCTGCCCCCGACAGCCCCGAGCTGGGTCGGTCCCTCAGACCTGGCCAGGGGCATCCCATCCCCCGGCGCCCTTCCCCGGGGCATCCAAGGGCAGGCTCGGCGCCAGCCCCACCCCGCTCGCCACTGCCCGACCATCGTCCTCCCTCGGGGGGCCTGGGCAGGACAGGGACCCGGCTGTGGGAGGCCTCCAGATCTCAGGCCTGGCACACCGTTTACCAGGCTGCTTCCTCCTCTGACGGGGGCCCAGCACACGCCCCAGGAGACTTGGCAGCCGCCCCAGGGCTCTATCCTCTGGAACTCGTCCCCTTGGAAGGGGCCTGGCCCAGGTGCCAGGTTCGGCTGGTCGGCCAGCCTCCTTTGGAGAAAGCAGGCAAGCCGAGCCAGGCTTGCAGTGGCCCTGGCGTGACACCTGCCACCTCAGGCAGAGGGCCTCCCGCGTGCCCTCCATGGCGGGTTTCTCCCCGGAGCCGTGGCCTGGGCACTAGGAAGGCCGGGCCTCCCCGACTCCCGGGAGGAGGGGCTAGCCCAGTTGCGCCCTGGCCCCCAAACCCTCTGGTGCCATCTGCCTGTCTCGGCACTTCTGACTCCACAGAGCCTTTCCTACATCTGGGCTGCCTGCCGTGGCAAAGTGCAGGCGTGGGGTGAGGCCATGGTTTTGTCTTTCCAGGAAAAAATGAGCCCCTGGCCGAAGCAGCAGGCCCAGGCAGAGCCTTGAGCTTGAAGCCCAGTACGTGTGTGGCCCTCAGGGCCAGAGCCATGCTTTCAAGGCAGGGAAGCGGCCTGCAAGCTGAGTGGGAGTGGGGGAGGGGAGGGAGACAGCTGAAGCCGAGTCCAGAAGGGCGGCGATGGAAGAGCTGCAGCTGGGTCAGAGCCTGGAGGGAGGGCGGGGCCTTCACTGAGGACCCCCCCCCCCGGGGCCAGCCCTAGGCACAGGCGGTCACACATGCGCCCTTGGCCTGTGCGGTGTGTGGGGGGTTGAACCCAAGCCCGCAGGGCTCCCGGAGCGGCCAGAGAAAGAAGGGCCCATGGAGAGGTAGGCGAGGTGGGCAGGGGGCGCCAGCTTACTCTCCTCAGCTCCCTGAGGGAGAGAGAGAGAGACAGAGACAGAGAGAGAGATCCCTGACCTCTGAGTCTCTGCCTCCACTGCTGGCTGGTGCCAACTCACGCGCCATCCCACTTCAAGCCATTACCCCCACGCCTGCCCCGGGGCCAGCCCCACCACAGACAGGCCGGTTGGTTCCTGCTCACCTCTGTGCCGTCCCTTCCCGACCTGACCCCAGTGCAGGGGATAAGCTTCAGACAAGTCTTTCCATGTCCCTCTGCATGACAATAGACTTCCTCCCCTCTCCCATTCCACAGGCCCACCCGGGACAGCCACCTTTGTCATTAGCTCAGGAGAGGATGCAAGATGAGAATCTCTGCTATTGTGTGGGGAGACTCAGTTTCCCGGGTTTCCCCCATGGACACATGTTCTTCAGCTGGGTCTGATTTTCTCCAGACAAGCTGTCTTGGGAAGGATTTGGCCAGCACTAAGAACCTGAAGGGAAAGGGCGGAGGGGGGTTCTCTCTCTGCCCCCGACAGCCCCGAGCTGGGTCGGTCCCTCAGACCTGGCCAGGGGCATCCCATCCCCCGGCGCCCTTCCCCGGGGCATCCAAGGGCAGGCTCGGCGCCAGCCCCACCCCGCTCGCCACTGCCCGACCATCGTCCTCCCTCGGGGGGCCTGGGCAGGACAGGGACCCGGCTGTGGGAGGCCTCCAGATCTCAGGCCTGGCACACCGTTTACCAGGCTGCTTCCTCCTCTGACGGGGGCCCAGCACACGCCCCAGGAGACTTGGCAGCCGCCCCCAGGGCTCTATCCTCTGGAACTCGTCCCCTTGGAAGGGGCCTGGCCCAGGTGCCAGGTTCGGCTGGTCGGCCAGCCTCCTTTGGAGAAAGCAGGCAAGCCGAGCCAGGCTTGCAGTGGCCCTGGCGTGACACCTGCCACCTCAGGCAGAGGGCCTCCCGCGTGCCCTCCATGGCGGGTTTCTCCCCGCAGCCGTGGCCTGGGCACTAGGAAGGCCGGGCCTCCCCGACTCCCGGGAGGAGGGGCTAGCCCAGTTGCGCCCTGGCCCCCAAACCCTCTGGTGCCATCTGCCTGTCTCGGCACTTCTGACTCCACAGAGCCTTTCCTACATCTGGGCTGCCTGCCGTGGCAAAGTGCAGGCGTGGGGTGAGGCCATGGTTTTGTCTTTACAGGAAAAAATGAGCTCCTGGCCGAAGCAGCAGGCCCAGACAGAGCCTTGAGCTTGAAGCCCAGTACGTCTGTGGCCCTCAGGGCCAGAGCCATGCTTTCAAGGCAGGGAAGCGGCCTGCAAGCTGAGTGGGAGTGGGGGAGGGGAGGGAGACAGCTGAAGCCGAGTCCAGAAGGGCGGCGATGGAAGAGCTGCAGCTGGGTCAGAGCCTGGAGGGAGGGCGGGGCCTTCACTGAGGACCCCCCCCCGGGGCCAGCCCTAGGCACAGGCGGTCACACATGCGCCCTTGGCCTGTGCGGTGTGTGGGGTGTTGAACCCAAGCCCGCAGGGCTCCCGGAGCGGCCAGAGAAAGAAGGGCCCATGGAGAGGTAGGCGAGGTGGGCAGGGGGCGCCAGCTTACTCTCCTCAGCTCCCTGAGGGAGAGAGAGAGAGACAGAGACAGAGAGAGAGATCCCTGACCTCTGAGTCTCTGCCTCCACCGCTGGCTGGTGCCAACTCACGCGCCATCCCACTTCAAGCCATTACCCCCACGCCTGCCCCGGGGCCAGCCCCACCACAGACAGGCCGGTTGGTTCCTGCTCACCTCTGTGCCGTCCCTTCCCGACCTGACCCCAGTGCAGGGGATAAGCTTCAGACAAGTCTTTCCATGTCCCTCTGCATGACAATAGACTTCCTCCCCTCTCCCATTCCACAGGCCCACCCGGGACAGCCACCTTTGTCATTAGCTCAGGAGAAGATGCAAGATGAGAATCTCTGCTATTGTGTGGGGAGACTCAGTTTCCCGGGTTTCCCCCATGGACACATGTTCTTCAGCTGGGTCTGATTTTCTCCAGACAAGCTGTCTTGGGAAGGATTTGGCCAGCCCTAAGAACCTGAAGGGAAAGGGCGGAGGGGGGTTCTCTCTCTGCCCCCGACAGCCCCGAGCTGGGTCGGTCCCTCAGACCTGGCCAGGGGCACCCCATCCCCCGGCGCCCTTCCCCGGGGCATCCAAGGGCAGGCTCGGCGCCAGCCCCACCCCGCTCGCCACTGCCCGACCATCGTCCTCCCTCGGGGGGCCTGGGCAGGACAGGGACCCGGCTGTGGGAGGCCTCCAGATCTCAGGCCTGGCACACCGTTTACCAGGCTGCTTCCTCCTCTGACGGGGGCCCAGCACACGCCCCAGGAGACTTGGCAGCCGCCCCCAGGGCTCTATCCTCTGGAACTCGTCCCCTTGGAAGGGGCCTGGCCCAGGTGCCAGGTTCGGCTGGTCGGCCAGCCTCCTTTGGAGAAAGCAGGCAAGCCGAGCCAGGCTTGCAGTGGCCCTGGCGTGACACCTGCCACCTCAGGCAGAGGGCCTCCCGCGTGCCCTCCATGGCGGGTTTCTCCCCGGAGCCGTGGCCTGGGCACTAGGAAGGCCGGGCCTCCCCGACTCCCGGGAGGAGGGCTAGACCAGTTTCGCCCTGGCCCCCAAACCCTCTGGTGCCATCTGCCTGTCTCGGCACTTCTGACTCCACAGAGCCTTTCCTACATCTGGGCTGCCTGCCGTGGCAAAGTGCAGGCGTGGGGTGAGGCCATGGTTTTGTCTTTCCAGGAAAAAATGAGCCCCTGGCCGAAGCAGCAGGCCCAGGCAGAGCCTTGAGCTTGAAGCCCAGTAGGTCTGTGGCCCTCAGGGCCAGAGCCATGCTTTCAAGGCAGGGAAGCGGCCTGCAAGCTGAGTGGGAGTGGGGGAGGGGAGGGAGACAGCTGAAGCCGAGTCCAGAAGGGCGGCGATGGAAGAGCTGCAGCTGGGTCAGAGCCTGGAGGGAGGGCGGGGCCTTCACTGAGGACCCCCCCCCTGGGCCAGCCCTAGGCACAGGCGGTCACACATGCGCCCTTGGCCTGTGCGGTGTGTGGGGGGTTGAACCCAAGCCCGCAGGGCTCCCGGAGCGGCCAGAGAATGAAGGGCCCATGGAGAGGTAGGCGAGGTGGGCAGGGGGCGCCAGCTTACTCTCCTCAGCTCCCTGAGGGAGAGAGAGAGAGACAGAGACAGAGAGAGAGATCCCTGACCTCTGAGTCTCTGCCTCCACCGCTGGCTGGTGCCAACTCACGCGCCATCCCACTTCAAGCCATTACCCCCACGCCTGCCCCGGGGCCAGCCCCACCACAGACAGGCCGGTTGGTTCCTGCTCACCTCTGTGCTGTCCCTTCCTGACCTGACCCCAGTGCAGGGGATAAGCTTCAGACAAGTCTTTCCATGTCCCTCTGCATGACAATAGACTTCCTCCCCTCTCCCATTCCACAGGCCCACCCTGGACAGCCACCTTTGTCATTAGCTCAGGAGAAGATGCAAGATGAGAATCTCTGCTATTGTGTGGGGAGACTCAGTTTCCCGGGTTTCCCCCATGGACACATGTTCTTCAGCTGGGTCTGATTTTCTCCAGACAAGCTGTCTTGGGAAGGATTTGGCCAGCCCTAAGAACCTGAAGGGAAAGGGCGGAGGGGGGTTCTCTCTCTGCCCCCGACAGCCCCGAGCTGGGTCGGTCCCTCAGACCTGGCCAGGGGCACCCCATCCCCCGGCGCCCTTCCCCGGGGCATCCAAGGGCAGGCTCGGCGCCAGCCCCACCCCGCTCGCCACTGCCCGACCATCGTCCTCCCTCGGGGGGCCTGGGCAGGACAGGGACCCGGGTGTGGGAGGCCTCCAGATCTCAGGCCTGGCACACCGTTTACCAGGCTGATTCCTCCTCTGACGGGGGCCCAGCACACGCCCCAGGAGACTTGGCAGCCGCCCCCAGGGCTCTAGCCTCTGGAACTCGTCCCCTTGGAAGGGGCCTGGCCCAGGTGCCAGGTTCGGCTGGTCGGCCAGCCTCCTTTGGAGAAAGCAGGCAAGCCGAGCCAGGCTTGCAGTGGCCCTGGCGTGACACCTGCCACCTCAGGCAGAGGGCCTCCCGCGTGCCCTCCATGGCGGGTTTCTCCCCGGAGCCGTGGCCTGGGCACTAGGAAGGCCGGGCCTCCCCGACTCCCGGGAGGAGGGCTAGCCCAGTTTCGCCCTGGCCCCCAAACCCTCTGGTGCCATCTGCCTGTCTCGGCACTTCTGACTCCACAGAGCCTTTCCTACATCTGGGCTGCCTGCCGTGGCAAAGTGCAGGCGTGGGGTGAGGCCATGGTTTTGTCTTTCCAGGAAAAAATGAGCCCCTGGCCGAAGCAGCAGGCCCAGGCAGAGCCTTGAGCTTGAAGCCCAGTACGTCTGTGGCCCTCAGGGCCAGAGCCATGCTTTCAAGGCAGGGAAGCGGCCTGCAAGCTGAGTGGGAGTGGGGGAGGGGAGGGAGACAGCTGAAGCCGAGTCCAGAAGGGCGGCGATGGAAGAGCTGCAGCTGGGTCAGAGCCTGGAGGGAGGGCGGGGCCTTCACTGAGGACCCCCCCCCTGGGCCAGCCCTAGGCACAGGAGGTCACACATGCGCCCTTGGCCTGTGCGGTGTGTGGGGGGTTGAACCCAAGCCCGCAGGGCTCCCGGAGCGGCCAGAGAAAGAAGGGCCCATGGAGAGGTAGGCGAGGTGGGCAGGGGGCGCCAGCTTACTCTCCTCAGCTCCCTGAGGGAGAGAGAGAGAGACAGAGACAGAGAGAGAGATCCCTGACCTCTGAGTCTCTGCCTCCACCGCTGGCTGGTGCCAACTCACGCGCCATCCCACTTCAAGCCATTACCCCCACGCCTGCCCCGGGGCCAGCCCCACCACAGACAGGCCGGTTGGTTCCTGCTCACCTCTGTGCCGTCCCTTCCTGACCTGACCCCAGTGCAGGGGATAAGCTTCAGACAAGTCTTTCCATGTCCCTCTGCATGACAATAGTCTTCCTCCCCTCTCCCATTCCACAGGCCCACCCGGGACAGCCACCTTTGTCATTAGCTCAGGAGAAGATGCAAGATGAGAATCTCTGCTATTGTGTGGGGAGACTCAGTTTCCCGGGTTTCCCCCATGGACACATGTTCTTCAGCTGGGTCTGATTTTCTCCAGACAAGCTGCCTTGGGAAGGATTTGGCCAGCCCTAAGAACCTGAAGGGAAAGGGCGGAGGGGGGTTCTCTCTCTGCCCCCGACAGCCCCGAGCTGGGTCGGTCCCTCAGACCTGGCCAGGGGCACCCCATCCCCCGGCGCCCTTCCCCGGGGCATCCAAGGGCAGGCTCGGCGCCAGCCCCACCCCGCTCGCCACTGCCCGACCATCGTCCTCCCTCGGGGGGCCTGGGCAGGACAGGGACCCGGCTGTGGGAGGCCTCCAGATCTCAGGCCTGGCACACCGTTTACCAGGCTGCTTCCTCCTCTGACGGGGGCCCAGCACACGCCCCAGGAGACTTGGCAGCCGCCCCCAGGGCTCTATCCTCTGGAACTCGTCCCCTTGGAAGGGGCCTGGCCCAGGTGCCAGGTTCGGCTGGTCGGCCAGCCTCCTTTGGAGAAAGCAGGCAAGCCGAGCCAGGCTTGCAGTGGCCCTGGCGTGACACCTGCCACCTCAGGCAGAGGGCCTCCCACGTGCCCTCCATGGCGGGTTTCTCCCCGGAGCCGTGGCCTGGGCACTAGGAAGGCCGGGCCTCCCCGACTCCCGGGAGGAGGGGCTAGCCCAGTTGCGCCCTGGCCCCCAAACCCTCTGGTGCCATCTGCCTGTCTCGGCACTTCTGACTCCACAGAGCCTTTCCTACATCTGGGCTGCCTGCCGTGGCAAAGTGCAGGCGTGGGGTGAGGCCATGGTTTTGTCTTTCCAGGAAAAAATGAGCCCCTGGCCGAAGCAGCAGGCCCAGGCAGAGCCTTGAGCTTGAAGCCCAGTAGGTCTGTGGCCCTCAGGGCCAGAGCCATGCTTTCAAGGCAGGGAAGCGGCCTGCAAGCTGAGTGGGAGTGGGGGAGGGGAGGGAGACAGCTGAAGCCGAGTCCAGAAGGGCGGCGATGGAAGAGCTGCAGCTGGGTCAGAGCCTGGAGGGAGGGCGGGGCCTTCACTGAGGACCCCCCCCCCCCCCCCGAGGCCAGCCCTAGGCCCCAGTGGTAACGCATGCGCCCTTGGCCTGTGCGGTGTGTGGGGGTTTGAACCCAAGCCCGCAGGGCTCCTGGAGCGGCCAGAGATAGAAGGGCCCATGGAGAGGTAGGCGAGGTGGTCAGGGGGCGCCACCTTACTCTCCTCAGCTCCCTGAGGGAGAGAGAGAGAGACAGAGACAGAGAGAGAGATCCCTGACCTCTGAGTCTCTGCCTCCACCGCTGGCTGGTGCCAACTCACGCGCCATCCCACTTCCAGCCATCACCCCCACGCCTGCCCCGGGGCCCGCGTCACCACAGAGAGGCCGGTTGGTTCCTGCTCACCTCTGTGCCTTCCCTTCCCGACCTGACCCCAGTGCAGGGGATAAGCTTCAGACAAGTCTTTCCATGTCCCTCTGCATGACAATAGACTTCCTCCCCTCTCCCATTCCACAGGCCCACCCGGGACATCCACCTTTGTCATTAGCTCAGGAGAGGATGCAAGATGAGAATCTCTGCTATTGTGTGGGGAGACTCAGTTTCCCGGGTTTCCCCCATGGACACATGTTCTTCAGCTGGGTCTGATTTTCTCCAGACAAGCTGTCTTGGGAAGGATTTGGCCAGCCCTAAGAACCTGAAGGGAAAGGGCGGAGGGGGGTTCTCTCTCTGCCCCCGACAGCCCCGAGCTGGGTCGGTCCCTCAGACCTGGCCAGGGGCACCGCATCCCCCGGCGCCCTTCCCCGGGGCATCCAAGGGCAGGCTCGGCGCCAGCCCCACCCCGCTCGCCACTGCCCGACCATCGTCCTCCCTCGGGGGGCCTGGGCAGGACAGGGACCCGGCTGTGGGAGGCCTCCAGATCTCAGGCCTGGCACACCGTTTACCAGGCTGCTTCCTCCTCTGACGGGGGCCCAGCACACGCCCCAGGAGACTTGGCAGCCGCCCCCAGGGCTCTATCCTCTGGAACTCGTCCCCTTGGAAGGGGCCTGGCCCAGGTGCCAGGTTCGGCTGGTCGGCCAGCCTCCTTTGGAGAAAGCAGGCAAGCCGAGCCAGGCTTGCAGTGGCCCTGGCGTGACACCTGCCACCTCAGGCAGAGGGCCTCCCGCGTGCCCTCCATGGCGGGTTTCTCCCCGGAGCCGTGGCCTGGGCACTAGGAAGGCCGGGCCTCCCCGACTCCCGGGAGGAGGGGCTAGCCCAGTTGCGCCCTGGCCCCCAAACCCTCTGGTGCCATCTGCCTGTCTCGGCACTTCTGACTCCACAGAGCCTTTCCTACATCTGGGCTGCCTGCCGTGGCAAAGTGCAGGCGTGGGGTGAGGCCATGGTTTTGTCTTTCCAGGAAAAAATGAGCCCCTGGCCGAAGCAGCAGGCCCAGGCAGAGCCTTGAGCTTGAAGCCCAGTAGGTCTGTGGCCCTCAGGGCCAGAGCCATGCTTTCAAGGCAGGGAAGCGGCCTGCAAGCTGAGTGGGAGTGGGGGAGGGGAGGGAGACAGCTGAAGCCGAGTCCAGAAGGGCGGCGATGGAAGAGCTGCAGCTGGGTCAGAGCCTGGAGGGAGGGCGGGGCCTTCACTGAGGACCCCCCCCCCCCCCCGAGGCCAGCCCTAGGCCCCAGTGGTAACGCATGCGCCCTTGGCCTGTGCGGTGTGTGGGGGTTTGAACCCAAGCCCGCAGGGCTCCTGGAGCGGCCAGAGATAGAAGGGCCCATGGAGAGGTAGGCGAGGTGGTCAGGGGGCGCCACCTTACTCTCCTCAGCTCCCTGAGGGAGAGAGAGAGAGACAGAGACAGAGAGAG
This sequence comes from Diceros bicornis minor, assembly GCF_020826845.1. Taxonomy (NCBI): domain Eukaryota; kingdom Metazoa; phylum Chordata; class Mammalia; order Perissodactyla; family Rhinocerotidae; genus Diceros; species Diceros bicornis. The sequence goes on from NW_026691333.1 coordinate 36,338, forward strand.
AGATCCCTGACCTCTGAGTCTCTGCCTCCACCGCTGGCTGGTGCCAACTCACGCGCCATCCCACTTCCAGCCATCACCCCCACGCCTGCCCCGGGGCCCGCGTCACCACAGAGAGGCCGGTTGGTTCCTGCTCACCTCTGTGCCGTCCCTTCCCGACCTGACCCCAGTGCAGGGGATAAGCTTCAGACAAGTCTTTCCATGTCCCTCTGCATGACAATAGACTTCCTCCCCTCTCCCATTCCACAGGCCCACCCGGGACATCCACCTTTGTCATTAGATCAGGAGAGGATGCAAGATGAGAATCTCTGCTATTGTGTGGGGAGACTCAGTTTCCCGGGTTTCCCCCATGGACACATGTTCTTCAGCTGGGTCTGATTTTCTCCAGACAAGCTGTCTTGGGAAGGATTTGGCCAGCCCTAAGAACCTGAAGGGAAAGGGCGGAGGGGGGTTCTCTCTCTGCCCCCGACAGCCCCGAGCTGGGTCGGTCCCTCAGACCTGGCCAGGGGCACCCCATCCCCCGGCGCCCTTCCCCGGGGCATCCAAGGGCAGGCTCGGCGCCAGCCCCACCCCGCTCGCCACTGCCCGACCATCGTCCTCCCTCGGGGGGCCTGGGCAGGACAGGGACCCGGCTGTGGGAGGCCTCCAGATCTCAGGCCTGGCACACCGTTTACCAGGCTGCTTCCTCCTCTGACGGGGGCCCAGCACACGCCCCAGGAGACTTGGCAGCCGCCCCCAGGGCTCTATCCTCTCGCACTCGTCCCCTTGGAAGGGGCCTGGCCCAGGTGCCAGGTTCGGCTGGTCGGCCAGCCTCCTTTGGAGAAAGCAGGCAAGCCGAGCCAGGCTTGCAGTGGCCCTGGCGTGACACCTGCCACCTCAGGCAGAGGGCCTCCCGGGTGCCCTCCATGGCGGGTTTCTCCCCGGAGCCGTGGCCTGGGCACTAGGAAGGCCGGGCCTCCCCGACTCCCGGGAGGAGGGGCTAGCCCAGTTGCGCCCTGGCCCCCAAACCCTCTGGTGCCGTCTGCCTGTCTCGGCACTTCTGACTCCACAGAGCCTTTCCTACATCTGGGCTGCCTGCCGTGGCAAAGTGCAGGCGTGGGGTGAGGCCATGGTTTTGTCTTTCCAGGAAAAAATGAGTCCCTGGCCGAAGCAGCAGGCCCAGGCAGAGCCTTGAGCTTGAAGCCCAGTAGGTCTGTGGCCCTCAGGGCCAGAGCCATGCTTTCAAGGCAGGGAAGCGGCCTGCAAGCTGAGTGGGAGTGGGGGAGGGGAGGGAGACAGCTGAAGCTGAGTCCAGAAGGGCGGCGATGGAAGAGCTGCAGCTGGGTCAGAGCCTGGAGGGAGGGCGGGGCCATCACTGAGGACCCCCCGAGGGCAGCCCTAGGCCCTGGCGGTCGCGCAGGCGCCCTTGGCCTGTGCGGTGTGTGGGGGGTTGAACCCAAGCCCGCAGGGCTCCCGGAGCGGCCAGAGAAAGAAGGGCCCATGGAGAGGTAGGCGAGGTGGGCAGGGGGCGCCACCTTACTCTCCTCAGCTCCCTGAGGGAGAGAGAGAGAGACAGAGACAGAGAGAGAGATCCCTGACCTCTGAGTCTCTGCCTCCACCGCTGGCTGGTGCCAACTCACGCGCCATCCCACTTCCAGCCATCACCCCCACGCCTGCCTTGGGGCCAGCCCCACCACAGACAGGCCGGTTGGTTCCTGCTCACCTCTGTGCCGTCCCTTCCCGACCTGACCCCAGTGCAGGGGATAAGCTTCAGACAAGTCTTTCCATGTCCCTCTGCATGACAATAGACTTCCTCCCCTCTCCCATTCCACAGGCCCACCCTGGACATCCACCTTTGTCATTAACTCAAAGAGGATGCAAGATGAGAATCTCTGCTATTGTGTGGGGAGACTCAGTTTCCCGGGTTTCCCCCATGGACACATGTTCTTCAGCTGGGTCTGATTTTCTCCAGACAAGCTGTCTTGGGAAGGATTTGGCCAGCCCTAAGAACCTGAAGGGAAAGGGCGGAGGGGGGTTCTCTCTCTGCCCCCGACAGCCCCGAGCTGGGTCGGTCCCTCAGACCTGGCCAGGGGCAGCCCATCCCCCGGCGCCCTTCCCCGGGGCATCCAAGGGCAGGCTTGGCGCCAGCCCCACCCCGCTCGCCACTGCCTGACCATCGTCCTCCCTCGGGGGGCCTGGGCAGGACAGGGACCCGGCTGTGGGAGGCCTCCAGATCTCAGGCCTGGCACACCGTTTACCAGGCTGCTTCCTCCTCTGACGGGGGCCCAGCACACGCCACAGGAGACTTGGCAGCCGCCCCCAGGGCTCTAGCCTCTGGAACTCGTCCCCTTGGAAGGGGCCTGGCCCAGGTGCCAGGTTCGGCTGGTCGGCCAGCCTCCTTTGGAGAAAGCAGGCAAGCCGAGCCAGGCTTGCAGTGGCCCTGGCGTGACACTGCCACCTCAGGCAGAGGGCTTCCCGCGTGCCCTCCATGGCGGGTTTCTCCCCGGAGCCGTGGCCTGGGCACTAGGAAGGCCGGGCCTCCCCGACTCCCGGGAGGAGGGGCTAGCCCAGTTGCGCCCTGGCCCCCAAACCCTCTGGTGCCATCTGCCTGTCTCGGCACTTCTGACTCCACAGAGCCTTTCCTACATCTGGGCTGCCTGCCGTGGCAAAGTGCAGGCGTGGGGTGAGGCCATGGTTTTGTCTTTCCAGGAAAAAATGAGCCCCGGGCCGAAGCAGCAGGCCCAGGCAGAGCCTTGAGCTTGAAGCCCAGTAGGTCTGTGGCCCTCAGGGCCAGAGCCATGCTTTCAAGGCAGGGAAGCGGCCTGCAAGCTGAGTGGGAGTGGGGGAGGGGAGGGAGACAGCTGAAGCCGAGTCCAGAAGGGCGGCGATGGAAGAGCTGCAGCTGGGTCAGAGCCTGGAGGGAGGGCGGGGCCATCACTGAGGACCCCCCGAGGCCAGCCCTAGGCCCTGGCGGTCGCACAGGCGCCCTTGGCCTGTGCGGTGTGTGGGGGGTTGAACCCAAGCCCGCAGGGCTCCCGGAGCGGCCAGAGAAAGAAGGGCCCATGGAGAGGTAGGCGAGGTGGGCAGGGGGCGCCACCTTACTCTCCTCAGCTCCCTGAGGGAGAGAGAGAGAGACAGAGACAGAGAGAGAGATCCCTGACCTCTGAGTCTCTGCCTCCACCGCTGGCTGGTGCCAACTCACGCGCCATCCCACTTCCAGCCATCACCCCCACGCCTGCCTTGGGGCCAGCCCCACCACAGACAGGCCGGTTGGTTCCTCCTCACCTCTGTGCCGTCCCTTTCCGACCTGACCCCAGTGCAGGGGATAAGCTTCAGACAAGTCTTTCCATGTCCCTCTGCATGACAATAGACTTCCTCCCCTCTCCCATTCCACAGGCCCACCCGGGACAGCCACCTTTGTCATTAGCACAGGAGAGGATGCAAGATGAGAATCTCTGCTATTGTGTGGGGAGACTCAGTTTCCCGGGTTTCCCCCATGGACACATGTTCTTCAGCTGGGTCTGATTTTCTCCAGACAAGCTGTCTTGGGAAGGATTTGGCCAGCCCTAAGAACCTGAAGGGAAAGGGCGGAGGGGGGTTCTCTCTCTGCCCCCGACAGCCCCGAGCTGGGTCGGTCCCTCAGACCTGGCCAGGGGCACCCCATCCCCCGGCGCCCTTCCCCGGGGCATCCAAGGGCAGGCTCGGCGCCAGCCCCACCCCGCTCGCCACTGCCCGACCATCGTCCTCCCTCGGGGGGCCTGGGCAGGACAGGGACCCGGCTGTGGGAGGCCTCCAGATCTCAGGCCTGGCACACCGTTTACCAGGCTGCTTCCTCCTCTGACGGGGGCCCAGCACACGCCCCAGGAGACTTGGCAGCCGCCCCCAGGGCTCTATCCTCTGGAACTCGTCCCCTTGGAAGGGGCCTGGCCCAGGTGCCAGGTTCGGCTGGTCGGCCAGCCTCCTTTGGAGAAAGCAGGCAAGCCGAGCCAGGCTTGCAGTGGCCCTGGCGTGACACCTGCCACCTCAGGCAGAGGGCCTCCCGCGTGCCCTCCATGGCGGGTTTCTCCCCGGAGCCGTGGCCTGGGCACTAGGAAGGCCGGGCCTCCCCGACTCCCGGGAGGAGGGGCTAACCCAGTTGCGCCCTGGCCCCCAAACCCTCTGGTGCCATCTGCCTGTCTCGGCACTTCTGACTCCACAGAGCCTTTCCTACATCTGGGCTGCCTGCCGTGGCAAAGTGCAGGCGTGGGGTGAGGCCATGGTTTTGTCTTTCCAGGAAAAAATGAGCCCCTGGCCGAAGCAGCAGGCCCAGGCAGAGCCTTGATCTTGAAGCCCAGTAGGTCTGTGGCCCTCAGGGCCAGAGCCATGCTTTCAAGGCAGGGAAGCGGCCTGCAAGCTGAGTGGGAGTGGGCGAGGGGAGGGAGACAGCTGAAGCCGAGTCCAGAAGGGCTGCCATGGAAGACCTGCAGCTGGGTCAGAGCCTGGAGGGAGGGCGGGGCCTTCACTGAGGACCCCCCGAGGCCAGCCCTAGGCCCTGGCGGTCGCGCAGGCGCCCTTGGCCTGTGCGGTGTGTGGGGGGTTGAACCCAAGCCCGCAGGGCTCCCGGAGCGGCCAGAGAAAGAAGGGCCCATGGAGAGGTAGGGGAGGTGGGCAGGGGGCGCCACCTTACTCTCCTCAGCTCCCTGAGGGAGAGGGAGAGAGAGAGAGACAGAGACAGAGAGAGAGATCCCTGACCTCTGAGTCTCTGCCTCCACCGCTGGCTGGTGCCAACTCACGCGCCATCCCACTTCCAGCCATCACCCCCACGCCTGCCCCGGGCCCGCCTCACCACAGAGAGGCCGGTTGATTCCTGCTCACCTCTGTGCAGTCCCTTCCCGACCTGACCCCAGTGCAGGGGATAAGCTTCAGACAAGTCTTTCCATGTCCCTCTGCATGACAATAGACTTCCTCCCCTCTCCCATTCCACAGGCCCACCCGGGACAGCCACCTTTGTCATTAGCTCAGGAGAGGATGCAAGATGAGAATCTCTGCTATTGTGTGGGGAGACTCAGTTTCCCGGGTTTCCCCCATGGACACATGTTCTTCAGCTGGGTCTGATTTTCTCCAGACAAGCTGTCTTGGGAAGGATTTGGCCAGCCCTAAGAACCTGAAGGGAAAGGGCGGAGGGGGGTTCTCTCTCTGCCCCCGACAGCCCCGAGCTGGGTCGGTCCCTCAGACCTGGCCAGGGGCATCCCATCCCCCGGTGCCCTTCCCCGGGGCATCCAAGGGCAGGCTCGGCGCAAGCCCCACCCCGCTCGCCACTGCCCGACCATCGTCCTCCCTCGGGGGGCCTGGGCAGGACAGGGACCCGGCTGTGGGAGGCCTCCAGATCTCAGGCCTGGCACACCGTTTACCAGGCTGCTTCCTCCTCTGACGGGGGCCCAGCACACGCCCCAGGAGACTTGGCAGCCGCCCCCAGGGCTCTATCCTCTGGAACTCGTCCCCTTGGAAGGGGCCTGGCCCAGGTGCCAGGTTCGGCTGGTCGGCCAGCCTCCTTTGGAGAAAGCAGGCAAGCCGAGCCAGGCTTGCAATGGCCCTGGCGTGACACCTGCCACCTCAGGCAGAGGGCCTCCCGCGTGCCCTCCATGGCGGGTTTCTCCCCGGAGCCGTGGCCTGGGCACTAGGATGGCCGGGCCTCCCCGACTCCCGGGAGGAGGGGCTAACCCAGTTGCGCCCTGAACCCCAAACCCTCTGGTGCCATCTGCCTGTCTCGGCACTTCTGACTCCACAGAGCCTTTCCTACATCTGGGCTGCCTGCCGTGGCAATGTGCAGGCGTGGGGTGAGGCCATGGTTTTGTCTTTCCAGGAAAAAATGAGCCCCTGGCCGAAGCAGCAGGCCCAGGCAGAGCCTTGAGCTTGAAGCCCAGTAGGTCTGTGGCCCTCAGGGCCAGAGCCATGCTTTCAAGGCAGGGAAGCGGCCTGCAAGCTGAGTGGGAGTGGGGGAGGGGAGGGAGACAGCTGAAGCCGAGTCCAGAAGGGCGGCGATGGAAGAGCTGCAGCTGGGTCAGAGCCTGGAGGGAGGGCGGGGCCTTCACTGAGGACCCCCCGAGGCCAGCCCTAGGCCCTGGCGGTCGCGCAGGCGCCCTTGGCCTGTGCGGTGTGTGGGGGGTTGAACCCAAGCCCGCAGGGCTCCCGGAGCGGCCAGAGAATGAAGGGCCCATGGAGAGGTAGGCGAGGTGGGCAGGGGGCGCCAGCTTACTCTCCTCAGCTCCCTGAGGGAGAGAGAGAGAGAAAGAGACAGAGAGAGAGATCCCTGACCTCTGAGTCTCTGCCTCCACCGCTGGCTGGTGCCAACTCACGCGCCATCCCACTTCCAGCCATCACCCCCACGCCTGCCCTGGGCCCACCTCACCACAGAGAGGCCGGTTGGTTCCTGCTCACCTCTGTGCCTTCCCTTCCCGACCTGACCCCAGTGCAGGGGATAAGCTTCAGACAAGTCTTTCCATGTCCCTCTGCATGACAATAGACTTCCTCCCCTCTCCCATTCCACAGGCCCACCCAGGACATCCACCTTTGTCATTAGCTCAGGAGAGGATGCAAGATGAGAATCTCTGCTATTGTGTGGGGAGACTCAGTTTCCCTGGTTTCCCCCATGGACACATGTTCTTCAGCTGGGTCTGATTTTCTCCAGACAAGCTGTCTTGGGAAGGATTTGGCCAGCCCTAAGAACCTGAAGGGAAAGGGCGGAGGGGGGTTCTCTCTCTGCCCCCGACAGCCCCGAGCTGGGTCGGTCCCTCAGACCTGGCCAGGGGCATCCCATCCCCCGGCGCCCTTCCCCGGGGCATCCAAGGGCAGGCTTGGCGCCAGCCCCACCCCGCTCGCCACTGCCCGACCATCGTCCTCCCTCGGGGGGCCTGGGCAGGACAGGGACCCGGCTGTGGGAGGCCTCCAGATCTCAGGCCTGGCACACCGTTTACCAGGCTGCTTCCTCCTCTGACGGGGGCCCAGCACACGCCCCAGGAGACTTGGCAGCCGCCCCCAGGGCTCTATCCTCTGGAACTCGTCCCCTTGGAAGGTGCCTGGCCCAGGTGCCAGGTTCGGCTGGTCGGCCAGCCTCCTTTGGAGAAACCAGGCAAGCCGAGCCAGGCTTGCAATGGCCCTGGCGTGACACCTGCCACCTCAGGCAGAGGGCCTCCCGCGTGCCCTCCATGGCGGGTTTCTCCCCGGAGCCGTGGCCTGGGCACTAGGATGGCCGGGCCTCCCCGACTCCCGGGAGGAGGGGCTAACCCAGTTGCGCCCTGGCCCCCAAACCCTCTGGTGCCATCTGCCTGTCTCGGCACTTCTGACTCCACAGAGCCTTTCCTACATCTGGGCTGCCTGCCGTGGCAAAGTGCAGGCGTGGGGTGAGGCCATGGTTTTGTCTTTCCAGGAAAAAATGAGCCCCTGGCCGAAGCAGCAGGCCCAGGCAGAGCCTTGAGCTTGAAGCCCAGTAGGTCTGTGGCCCTCAGGGCCAGAGCCATGCTTTCAAGGCAGGGAAGCGGCCTGCAAGCTGAGTGGGAGTGGGGGAGGGGAGGGAGACAGCTGAAGCCTAGTCCAGAAGGGCGGCGATGGAAGAGCTGCAGCTGGGTCAGAGCCTGGAGGGAGGGCGGGGCCTTCACTGAGGACCCCCCCCCAGGCCAGTCCTAGGCCCTGGCGGTCACGCATGCGCCCTTGGCCTGTGCGATGTGTGGGGGGTTGAACCCAAGCCCGCAGGGCTCCCGGAGCGGCCAGAGAAAGAAGGGCCCATGGAGAGGTAGGCGAGGTGGGCAGGGGGCGCCAGCTTACTCTCCTCAGCTCCCTGAGGGAGAGAGAGAGAGAAAGAGACAGAGAGAGAGATCCCTGACCTCTGAGTCTCTGCCTCCACCGCTGGCTGGTGCCAACTCACGCGCCATCCCACTTCCAGCCATCACCCCCACGCCTGCCCCGGGGCCCGCCTCACCACAGAGAGGCCGGTTGGTTCCTGCTCACCTCTGTGCCTTCCCTTCCCGACCTGACCCCAGTGCAGGGGATAAGCTTCAGACAAGTCTTTCCATGTCCCTCTGCATGACAATAGACTTCCTCCCCTCTCCCATTCCACAGGCCCACCCGGGACATCCACCTTTGTCATTAGCTCAGGAGAGGATGCAAGATGAGAATCTCTGCTATTGTGTGGGGAGACTCAGTTTCCCGGGTTTCCCCCATGGACACATGTTCTTCAGCTGGGTCTGATTTTCTCCAGACAAGCTGTCTTGGGAAGGATTTGGCCAGCCCTAAGAACCTGAAGGGAAAGGGCGGAGGGGGGTTCTCTCTCTGCCCCCGACAGCCCCGAGCTGGGTCGGTCCCTCAGACCTGGCCAGGGGCATCCCATCCCCCGGCGCCCTTCCCCGGGGAATCCAAGGGCAGGCTCGGCGCCAGCCCCACCCCGCTCGCCACTGCCCGACCATCGTCCTCCCTCGGGGGGCCTGGGCAGGACAGGGACCCGGCTGTGGGAGGCCTCCAGATCTCAGGCCTGGCACACCGTTTACCAGGCTGCTTCCTCCTCTGACGGGGGCCCAGCACACGCCCCAGGAGACTTGGCAGCCGCCCCCAGGGCTCGATCCTCTGGAACTCGTCCCCTTGGAAGGGGCCTGGCCCAGGTGCCAGGTTCGGCTGGTCGGCCAGCCTCCTTTGGAGAAAGCAGGCAAGCCGAGCCAGGCTTGCAGTGGCCCTGGCGTGACACCTGCCACCTCAGGCAGAGGGCCTCCCGCGTGCCCTCCATGGCGGGTTTCTCCCCGGAGCCGTGGCCTGGGCACTAGGAAGGCCGGGCCTCCCCGACTCCCGGGAGGAGGGGCTAACCCAGTTGCGCCCTGGCCCCCAAACCCGCTGGTGCCATCTGCCTGTCTCGGCACTTCTGACTCCACGGAGCCTTTCCTACATCTGGGCTGCCTGCCGTGGCAAAGTGCAGGCGTGGGGTGAGGCCATGGTTTTGTCTTTCCAGGAAAAAATGAGCCCCTGGCCGAAGCAGCAGGCCCAGGCAGAGCCTTGAGCTTGAAGCCCAGTAGGTCTGTGGCCCTCAGGGCCAGAGCCATGCTTTCAAGGCAGGGAAGCGGCCTGCAAGCTGAGTGGGAGTGGGGGAGGGGAGGGAGACAGCTGAAGCCGAGTCCAGAAGGGCGGCGATGGAAGAGCTGCAGCTGGGTCAGAGCCTGGAGGGAGGGCGGGGCCTTCACTGAGGACCCCCCCCCCTGAGGCCAGCCCTAGGCCCCGGCGGTCACGCATGCGCCCTTGGCCTGTGCCTTGTGTGGGAGGTTGAACCCAAGCCCGCAGGGCTCCCGGAGCGGCCAGAGAAAGAAGGGCCCATGGAGAGGTAGGCGAGGTGGGCAGGGGGCACCAGCTTACTCTCCTCAGCTCCCTGAGGGAGAGAGAGAGAGACAGAGACAGAGAGAGAGATCCCTGACCTCTGAGTCTCTGCCTCCACCGCTGGCTGGTGCCAACTCACGCGCCATCCCACTTCCAGCCATCACCCCCACGCCTGCCCCGGGGCCAGCCCCACCACAGAGAGGCCGGTTGGTTCCTGCTCACCTCTGTGCCGTCCCTTCCCGACCTGACCCCAGTGCAGGGGATAAGCTTCAGACAAGTCTTTCCATGTCCCTCTGCATGACAATAGACTTCCTCCCCTCTCCCATTCCACAGGCCCACCCGGGACAGCCACCTTTGTCATTAGCTCAGGAGAGGATGCAAGATGAGAATCTCTGCTATTGTGTGGGGAGACTCAGTTTCCCGGGTTTCCCCCATGGACACATGTTCTTCAGCTGGGTCTGATTTTCTCCAGACAAGCTGTCTTGGGAAGGATTTGGCCAGCCCTAAGAACCTGAAGGGAAAGGGCGGAGGGGGGTTCTCTCTCTGCCCCCGACAGCCCCGAGCTGGGTCGGTCCCTCAGACATGGCCAGGGGCATCCCATCCCCCGGCGCCCTTCCCCGGGGCATCCAAGGGCAGGCTCGGCGCCAGCCCCACCCCGCTCGCCACTGCCCGACCATCGTCCTCCCTCGGGGGGCCTGGGCAGGACAGGGACCCGGCTGTGGGAGGCCTCCAGATCTCAGGCCTGGCACACCGTTTACCAGGCTGCTTCCTCCTCTGACGGGGGCCCAGCACACGCCCCAGGAGACTTGGCAGCCGCCCCCAGGGCTCTATCCTCTGGAACTCGTCCCCTTGGAAGGGGCCTGGCCCAGGTGCCAGGTTCGGCTGGTCGGCCAGCCTCCTTTGGAGAAAGCAGGCAAGCCGAGCCAGGCTTGCAGTGGCCCTGGCGTGACACCTGCCACCTCAGGCAGAGGGCCTCCCGCGTGCCCTCCATGGCGGGTTTCTCCCCGGAGCCGTGGCCTGGGCACTAGGAAGGCCGGGACTCCCCGACTCCCGGGAGGAGGGGCTAACCCAGTTGCGCCCTGGCCCCCAAAACCTCTGGTGCCATCTGCCTGTCTCGGCACTTCTGACTCCACAGAGCCTTTCCTACATCTGGGCTGCCTGCCGTGGCAAAGTGCAGGCGTGGGGTGAGGCCATGGTTTTGTCTTTCCAGGAAAAAATGAGCCCCTGGCCGAAGCAGCAGGCCCAGGCAGAGCCTTGAGCTTGAAGCCCAGTAGGTCTGTGGCCCTCAGGGCCAGAGCCATGCTTTCAAGGCAGGGAAGCGGCCTGCAAGCTGAGTGGGAGTGGGGGAGGGGAGGGAGACAGCTGAAGCCGAGTCCAGAAGGGCGGCGATGGAAGAGCTGCAGCTGGGTCAGAGCCTGGAGGGAGTGCGGGGCCTTCACTGAGGACCCCCCCCCCCGGGGCCAGCCCTAGGCACAGGCGGTCACACATGCGCCCTTGGCCTGTGCGGTGTGTGGGGGGTTGAACCCAAGCCCGCAGGGCTCCCGGAGCGGCCAGAGAAAGAAGGGCCCATGGAGAGGTAGGCGAGGTGGGCAGGGGGCGCCAGCTTACTCTCCTCAGCTCCCTGAGGGAGAGAGAGAGAGAGACAGAGACAGAGAGAGAGATCCCTGACCTCTGAGTCTCTGCCTCCACCGCTGGCTGGTGCCAACTCACGCGCCATCCCACTTCCAGCCATCACCCCCATGCCTGCCCCGGGGCCAGCCCCACCACAGAGAGGCCGGTTGGTTCCTGCTCACCTCTGTGCCGTCCCTTCCCGACCTGACCCCAGTGCAGGGGATAAGCTTCAGACAAGTCTTTCCATGTCCCTCTGCATGACAATAGACTTCCTCCCCTCTCCCATTCCACAGGCCCACCCGGGACATCCACCTTTGTCATTAGCTCAGGAGAGGATGCAAGATGAGAATCTCTGCTATTGTGTGGGGAGACTCAGTTTCCCGGGTTTCCCCCATGGACACATGTTCTTCAGCTGGGTCTGATTTTCTCCAGACAAGCTGTCTTGGGAAGGATTTGGCCAGCCCTAAGAACCTGAAGGGAAAGGGCGGAGGGGGGTTCTCTCTCTGCCCCCGACAGCCCCGAGCTGGGTCGGTCCCTCAGACCTGGCCAGGGGCATCACATCCCCCGGCGCCCTTCCCCGGGGCATCCAAGGGCAGGCTCGGCGCCAGCCCCACCCCGCTCGCCACTGCCCGACCATCGTCCTCCCTCGGGGGGCCTGGGCAGGACAGGGACCCGGCTGTGGGAGGCCTCCAGATCTCAGGCCTGGCACACCGTTTACCAGGCTGCTTCCTCCTCTGACGGGGGCCCAGCACACGCCCCAGGAGACTTGGCAGCCGCCCCCAGGGCTCTATCCTCTGGAACTCGTCCCCTTGGAAGGGGCCTGGCCCAGGTGCCAGGTTCGGCTGGTCGGCCAGCCTCCTTTGGAGAAAGCAGGCAAGCCGAGCCAGGCTTGCAGTGGCCCTGGCGTGACACCTGCCACCTCAGGCAGAGGGCCTCCCGCGTGCCCTCCATGGCGGGTTTCTCCCCGGAGCCATGGCCTGGGCACTAGGAAGGCCGGGCCTCACTGACTCCCGGGAGGAGGGGCTAGCCCAGTTGCGCCCTGGCCCCCAAACCCTCTGGTGCCATCTGCCTGTCTCGGCACTTCTGACTCCACAGAGCCTTTCCTACATCTGGGCTGCCTGCCGTGGCAAAGTGCAGGCGTGGGGTGAGGCCATGGTTTTGTCTTTCCAGGAAAAAATGAGCCCCAGACCGAAGCAGCAGGCCCAGGCAGAGACTTGAGCTTGAAGCCCAGTAGGTCTGTGGCCCTCAGGGCCAGAGCCATGCTTTCAAGGCAGGGAAGCGGCCTGCAAGCTGAGTGGGAGTGGGGGAGGGGAGGGAGACAGCTGAAGCCGAGTCCAGAAGGGCGGCGATGGAAGAGCTGTAGCTGGGTCAGAGCCTGGAGGGAGGGCGGGGCCTTCACTGAGGCCCCCCCCCCCCAGGCCAGCCCTAGGCCCCAGTGGTAACGCATGCGCCCTTGGCCTGTGCGGTGTGTGGGGGTTTGAACCCAAGCCCGCAGGGCTCCTGGAGCGGCCAGAGATAGAAGGGCCCATGGAGAGGTAGGCGAGGTGGTCAGGGGGCGCCACCTTACTCTCCTCAGCTCCCTGAGGGAGAGAGAGAGAGACAGAGACAGAGAGAGAGATCCCTGACCTCTGAGTCTCTGCCTCCACCGCTGGCTGGTGCCAACTCACGCGCCATCCCACTTCCAGCCATCACCCCCACGCCTGCCCCGGGGCCAGCCCCACCACAGACAGGCTGGTTGGTTCCTGCTCACCTCTGTGCCGTCCCTTCCCGACCTGACCCCAGTGCAGGGGATAAGCTTCAGACAAGTCTTTCCATGTCCCTCTGCATGACAATAGACTTCCTCCCCTCTCCCATTCCACAGGCCCACCCGGGACAGCCACCTTTGTCATTAGCTCAGCAGAGGATGCAAGATGAGAATCTCTGCTATTGTGTGGGGAGACTCAGTTTCCCGGGTTTCCCCCATGGACACATGTTCTTCAGCTGGGTCTGATTTTCTCCAGACAAGCTGTCTTGGGAAGGATTTGGCCAGCCCTAAGAACCTGAAGGGAAAGGGCGGAGGGGGGTTCTCTCTCTGCCCCCGACAGCCCCGAGCTGGGTCGGTCCCTCAGACCTGGCCAGGGGCATCCCATCCCACGGCGCCCTTCCCCGGGGCATCCAAGGGCAGGCTCGGCGCCAGCCCCACCCCGCTCGCCACTGCCCGACCATCGTCCTCCCTCGGGGGGCCTGGGCAGGACAGGGACCCGGCTGTGGGAGGCCTCCAGATCTCAGGCCTGGCACACCGTTTACCAGGCTGCTTCCTCCTCTGACGGGGGCCCAGCACACGCCCCAGGAGACTTGGCAGCCGCCCCCAGGGCTCTATCCTCTGGAACTCGTCCCCTTGGAAGGGGCCTGGCCCAGGTGCCAGGTTCGGCTGGTCGGCCAGCCTCCTTTGGAGAAAGCAGGCAAGCCGAGCCAGGCTTGCAGTGGCCCTGGCGTGACACCTGCCACCTCAGGCAGAGGGCCTCCCGCGTGCCCTCCATGGCGGGTTTCTCCCCGGAGCCGTGGCCTGGGCACTAGGAAGGCCGGGCCTCCCCGACTCCCGGGAGGAGGGGCTAGCCCAGTTGCGCCCTGGCCCCCAAACCCTCTGGTGCCATCTGCCTGTCTCGGCACTTCTGACTCCACAGAGCCTTTCCTACATCTGGGCTGCCTGCCGTGGCAAAGTGCAGGCGTGGGGTGAGGCCATGGTTTTGTCTTTCCAGGAAAAAATGAGCCCCAGACCGAAGCAGCAGGCCCAGGCAGAGCCTTGAGCTTGAAGCCCAGTAGGTCTGTGGCCCTCAGGGCCAGAGCCATGCTTTCAAGGCAGGGAAGCGGCCTGCAAGCTGAGTGGGAGTGGGGGAGGGGAGGGAGACAGCTGAAGCCGAGTCCAGAAGGGTGGCGATGGAAGAGCTGCAGCTGGGTCAGAGCCTGGAGGGAGGGCGGGGCCTTCACTGAGGACCCCCCCCCCCGAGGCCAGCCCTAGGCCCCAGTGGTAACGCATGCGCCCTTGGCCTGTGCGGTGTGTGGGGGTTTGAACCCAAGCCCGCAGGGCTCCTGGAGCGGCCAGAGATAGAAGGGCCCATGGAGAGGTAGGCGAGGTGGTCAGGGGGCGCCACCTTACTCTCCTCAGCTCCCTGAGGGAGAGAGAGACAGAGACAGAGAGAGAGATCCCTGACCTCTGAGTCTCTGCCTCCACCGCTGGCTGGTGCCAACTCACGCGCCATCCCACTTCCAGCCATCACCCCCACGCCTGCCCCGGGGCCAGCCCCACCACAGACAGGCTGGTTGGTTCCTGCTCACCTCTGTGCCGTCCCTTCCCGACCTGACCCCAGTGCAGGGGATAAGCTTCAGACAAGTCTTTCCATGTCCCTCTGCATGACAATAGACTTCCTCCCCTCTCCCATTCCACAGGCCCACCCGGGACAGCCACCTTTGTCATTAGCTCAGCAGAGGATGCAAGATGAGAATCTCTGCTATTGTGTGGGGAGACTCAGTTTCCCGGGTTTCCCCCATGGACACATGTTCTTCAGCTGGGTCTGATTTTCTCCAGACAAGCTGTCTTGGGAAGGATTTGGCCAGCCCTAAGAACCTGAAGGGAAAGGGCGGAGGGGGGTTCTCTCTCTGCCCCCGACAGCCCCGAGCTGGGTCGGTCCCTCAGACCTGGCCAGGGGCATCCCATCCCCCGGCGCCCTTCCCCGGGGCATCCAAGGGCAGGCTCGGCGCCAGCCCCACCCCGCTCGCCACTGCCCGACCATCGTCCTCCCTCGGGGGGCCTGGGCAGGACAGGGACCCGGCTGTGGGAGGCCTCCAGATCTCAGGCCTGGCACACCGTTTACCAGGCTGCTTCCTCCTCTGACGGGGGCCCAGCACACGCCCCAGGAGACTTGCCAGCCGCCCCCAGGGCTCTATCCTCTGCAACTCGTCCCCTTGGAAGGGGCCTGGCCCAGGTGCCAGGTTTGGCTGGTCGGCCAGCCTCCTTTGGAGAAAGCAGGCAAGCCGAGCCAGGCTTGCAGTGGCCCTGGCGTGACACCTGCCACCTCAGGCAGAGGGCCTCCCGCGTGCCCTCCATGGCGGGTTTCTCCCCGGAGCCGTGGCCTGGGCACTAGGAAGGCCGGGCCTCCCCGACTCCCGGGAGGAGGGGCTAGCCCAGTTGCGCCCTGGCCCCCAAACCCTCTGGTGCCATCTGCCTGTCTCGGCACTTCTGACTCCACAGAGCCTTTCCTACATCTGGGCTGCCTGCCGTGGCAAAGTGCAGGCGTGGGGTGAGGCCATGGTTTTGTCTTTCCAGGAAAAAATGAGCCCCAGACCGAAGCAGCAGGCCCAGGCAGAGCCTTGAGCTTGAAGCCCAGTAGGTCTGTGGCCCTCAGGGCCAGAGACATGCTTTCAAGGCAGGGAAGCGGCCTGCAAGCTGAGTGGGAGTGGGGGAGGGGAGGGAGACAGCTGAAGCCGAGTCCAGAAGGGTGGCGATGGAAGAGCTGCAGCTGGGTCAGAGCCTGGAGGGAGGGCGGGGCCTTCACTGAGGACCCCCCCCCCCCGAGGCCAGCCCTAGGCCCCAGTGGTAACGCATGCGCCCTTGGCCTGTGCGGTGTGTGGGGGTTTGAACCCAAGCCCGCAGGGCTCCTGGAGCGGCCAGAGATAGAAGGGCCCATGGAGAGGTAGGCGAGGTGGTCAGGGGGCGCCACCTTACTCTCCTCAGCTCCCTGAGGGAGAGAGAGAGAGACAGAGACAGAGAGAGAGATCCCTGACCTCTGAGTCTCTGCCTCCACCGCTGGCTGGTGCCAACTCACGCGCCATCCCACTTCCAGCCATCACCCCCACGCCTGCCCCGGGGCCCGCGTCACCACAGAGAGGCCGGTTGGTTCCTGCTCACCTCTGTGCCGTCCCTTCCCGACCTGACCCCAGTGCAGGGGATAAGCTTCAGACAAGTCTTTCCATGTCCCCTGCATGACAATAGACTTCCTCCCCTCTCCCATTCCACAGGCCCACCCGGGACAGCCACCTTTGTCATTAGCTCAGGAGAGGATGCAAGATGAGAATCTCTGCTATTGTGTGGGGAGACTCAGTTTCCCGGGTTTCCCCCATGGACACATGTTCTTCAGCTGGGTCTGATTTTCTCCAGACAAGCTGTCTTGGGAAGGATTTGGCCAGCCCTAAGAACCTGAAGGGAAAGGGCGGAGGGGGGTTCTCTCTCTGCCCCCGACAGCCCCGAGCTGGGTCGGTCCCTCAGACCTGGCCAGGGGCACCGCATCCCCCGGCGCCCTTCCCCGGGGCATCCAAGGGCAGGCTCGGCGCCAGCCCCACCCCGCTCGCCACTGCCCGACCATCGTCCTCCCTCGGGGGGCCTGGGCAGGACAGGGACCCGGCTGTGGGAGGCCTCCAGATCTCAGGCCTGGCACACCGTTTACCAGGCTGCTTCCTCCTCTGACGGGGGCCCAGCACACGCCCCAGGAGACTTGGCAGCCGCCCCCAGGGCTCTATCCTCTGGAACTCGTCCCCTTGGAAGGGGCCTGGCCCAGGTGCCAGGTTCGGCTGGTCGGCCAGCCTCCTTTGGAGAAAGCAGGCAAGCCGAGCCAGGCTTGCAGTGGCCCTGGCGTGACACCTGCCACCTCAGGCAGAGGGCCTCCCGCGTGCCCTCCATGGCGGGTTTCTCCCCGGAGCCGTGGCCTGGGCACTAGGAAGGCCGGGCCTCCCCGACTCCCGGGAGGAGGGGCTAGCCCAGTTGCGCCCTGGCCCCCAAACCCTCTGGTGCCATCTGCCTGTCTCGGCACTTCTGACTCCACACAGCCTTTCCTACATCTGGGCTGCCTGCCGTGGCAAAGTGCAGGCGTGGGGTGAGGCCATGGTTTTGTCTTTCCAGGAAAAAATGAGCCCCTGGCCGAAGCAGCAGGCCCAGGCAGAGCCTTGAGCTTGAAGCCCAGTAGGTCTGTGGCCCTCAGGGCCAGAGCCATGCTTTCAAGGCAGGGAAGCGGCCTGCAAGCTGAGTGGGAGTGGGGGAGGGGAGGGAGACAGCTGAAGCCAAGTCCAGAAGGGCGGCGATGGAAGAGCTGCAGCTGGGTCAGAGCCTGGAGGGAGGGCGGGGCCTTCACTGAGGACCCCCCCCCCCGAGGCCAGCCCTAGGCCCCAGTGGTAACGCATGCGCCCTTGGCCTGTGCGGTGTGTGGGGGTTTGAACCCAAGCCCGCAGGGCTCCTGGAGCGGCCAGAGATAGAAGGGCCCATGGAGAGGTAGGCGAGGTGGTCAGGGGGCGCCACCTTACTCTCCTCAGCTCCCTGAGGGAGAGAGAGAGAGACAGAGACAGAGAGAGAGATCCCTGACCTCTGAGTCTCTGCCTCCACCGCTGGCTGGTGCCAACTCACGCGCCATCCCACTTCCAGCCATCACCCCCACGCCTGCCCCGGGGCCCGCGTCACCACAGAGAGGCCGGTTGGTTCCTGCTCACCTCTGTGCCATCCCTTCCCGACCTCACCCCAGTGCAGGGGATAAGCTTCAGACAAGTCTTTCCATGTCCCTCTGCATGACAATAGACTTCCTCCCCTCTCCCATTCCACAGGCCCACCCGGGACAGCCACCTTTGTCATTAGCTCAGCAGAGGATGCAAGATGAGAATCTCTGCTATTGTGTGGGGAGACTCAGTTTCCCGGGTTTCCCCCATGGACACATGTTCTTCAGCTGGGTCTGATTTTCTCCAGACAAGCTGTCTTGGGAAGGATTTGGCCAGCCCTAAGAACCTGAAGGGAAAGGGCGGAGGGGGGTTCTCTCTCTGCCCCCGACAGCCCCGAGCTGGGTCGGTCCCTCAGACCTGGCCAGGGGCACCCCATCCCCCGGCGCCCTTCCCCGGGGCATCCAAGGGCAGGCTCGGCGCCAGCCCCACCCCGCTCGCCACTGCCCGACCATCGTCCTCCCTCGGGGGGCCTGGGCAGGACAGGGACCCGGCTGTGGGAGGCCTCCAGATCTCAGGCCTGGCACACCGTTTACCAGGCTGCTTCCTCCTCTGACGGGGGCCCAGCACACGCCCCAGGAGACTTGGCAGCCGCCCCCAGGGCTCTAGCCTCTGGAACTCGTCCCCTTGGAAGGGGCCTGGCCCAGGTGCCAGGTTCGGCTGGTCGGCCAGCCTCCTTTGGAGAAAGCAGGCAAGCCGAGCCAGGCTTGCAGTGGCCCTGGCGTGACACCTGCCACCTCAGGCAGAGGGCCTCCCGCGTGCCCTCCATGGCGGGTTTCTCCCCGGAGCCGTGGCCTGGGCACTAGGAAGGCCGGGCCTCCCCGACTCCCGGGAGGAGGGGCTAGCCCAGTTGCGCCCTGGCCCCCAAACCCTCTGGTGCCATCTGCCTGTCTCGGCACTTCTGACTCCACAGAGCCTTTCCTACATCTGGGCTGCCTGCCGTGGCAAAGTGCAGGCGTGGGGTGAGGCCATGGTTTTGTCTTTCCAGGAAAAAATGAGCCCCTGGCCGAAGCAGCAGGCCCAGGCAGAGCCTTGAGCTTGAAGCCCAGTAGGTCTGTGGCCCTCAGGGCCAGAGCCATGCTTTCAAGGCAGGGAAGCGGCCTGCAAGCTGAGTGGGAGTGGGGGAGGGGAGGGAGACAGCTGAAGCCGAGTCCAGAAGGGCGGCGATGGAAGAGCTGCAGCTGGGTCAGAGCCTGGAGGGAGGGCGGGGCCTTCACTGAGGACCCCCCCCCCCGAGGCCAGCCCTAGGCCCCAGTGGTAACGCATGCGCCCTTGGCCTGTGCGGTGTGTGGGGGTTTGAACCCAAGCCCGCAGGGCTCCTGGAGCGGCCAGAGATAGAAGGGCCCATGGAGAGGTAGGCGAGGTGGTCAGGGGGCGCCACCTTACTCTCCTCAGCTCCCTGAGGGAGAGAGAGAGAGACAGAGACAGAGAGAGAGATCCCTGACCTCTGAGTCTCTGCCTCCACCGCTGGCTGGTGCCAACTCACGCGCCATCCCACTTCCAGCCATCACCCCCACGCCTGCCCCGGGGCCCGCGTCACCACAGAGAGGCCGGTTGGTTCCTGCTCACCTCTGTGCCGTCCCTTCCCGACCTGACCCCAGTGCAGGGGATAAGCTTCAGACAAGTCTTTCCATGTCCCTCTGCATGACAATAGACTTCCTCCCCTCTCCCATTCCACAGGCCCACCCGGGACAGCCACCTTTGTCATTAGCTCAGGAGAGGATGCAAGATGAGAATCTCTGCTATTGTGTGGGGAGACTCAGTTTCCCGGGTTTCCCCCATGGACACATGTTCTTCAGCTGGGTCTGATTTTCTCCAGACAAGCTGTCTTGGGAAGGATTTGGCCAGCCCTAAGAACCTGAAGGGAAAGGGCGGAGGGGGGTTCTCTCTCTGCCCCCGACAGCCCCGAGCTGGGTCGGTCCCTCAGACCTGGCCAGGGGCACCCCATCCCCCGGCGCCCTTCCCCGGGGCATCCAAGGGCAGGCTCGGCGCCAGCCCCACCCCGCTCGCCACTGCCCGACCATCGTCCTCCCTCGGGGGGCCTGGGCAGGACAGGGACCCGGCTGTGGGAGGCCTCCAGATCTCAGGCCTGGCACACCGTTTACCAGGCTGCTTTCTCCTCTGACGGGGGCCCAGCACACGCCCCAGGAGACTTGGCAGCCGCCCCCAGGGCTCTATCCTCTGGAACTCGTCCCCTTGGAAGGGGCCTGGCCCAGGTGCCAGGTTCGGCTGGTCGGCCAGCCTCCTTTGGAGAAAGCAGGCAAGCCGAGCCAGGCTTGCAGTGGCCCTGGCGTGACACCTGCCACCTCAGGCAGAGGGCCTCCCGCGTGCCCTCCATGGCGGGTTTCTCCCCGGAGCCGTGGCCTGGGCACTAGAAAGGCCGGGCCTCCCCGACTCCCGGGAGGAGGGGCTAGCCCAGTTGCGCCCTGGCCCCCAAACCCTCTGGTGCCATCTACCTGTCTCGGCACTTCTGACTCCACAGAGCCTTTCCTACATCTGGGCTGCCTGCCGTGGCAAAGTGCAGGCGTGGGGTGAGGCCATGGTTTTGTCTTTCCAGGAAAAAATGAGCCCCTGGCCTAACAGCAGGCCCAGGCAGAGCCTTGAGCTTGAAGCCCAGTAGGTCTGTGGCCCTCAGGGCCAGAGCCATGCTTGCAAGGCAGGGAAGCGGCCTGCAAGCTGAGTGCGAGTGGGGGAGGGGAGGGAGACAGCTGAAGCCGAGTCCAGAAGGGCGGCGATGGAAGAGCTGCAGCTGGGTCAGAGCCTGGAGGGAGGGCGGGGCCTTCACTGAGGACCCCCACCGGGGCCAGCCCTAGGCACAGGCGGTCACACATGCGCCCTTGGCCTGTGCGGTGTGTGGGGGGTTGAACCCAAGCCCGCAGGGCTCCCGGAGCGGCCAGAGAAAGAAGGGCCCATGGAGAGGTAGGCGAGGTGGGCAGGGGGCGCCAGCTTACTCTCCTCAGCTCCCTGAGGGAGAGAGAGAGAGACAGAGACAGAGAGAGAGATCCCTGACCTCTGAGTCTCTGCCTCTACCGCTGGCTGGTGCCAACTCACGCGCCATCCCACTTCCAGCCATCACCCCCACGCCTGCCCAGGGGCCAGCCCCACCACAGACAGGCCGGTTGCTTCCTGCTCACCTCTGTGCCGTCCCTTCCCGACCTGACCCCAGTGCAGGGGATAAGCTTCAGACAAGTCTTTCCATGTCCCTCTGCATGACAATAGACTTCCTCCCCTCTCCCATTCCACAGGCCCACCCAGGACAGCCACCTTTGTCATTAGCTCAGGAGAAGATGCAAGATGAGAATCTCTGCTATTGTGTGGGGAGACTCAGTTTCCCGGGTTTCCCCCATGGACACATGTTCTTCAGCTGGGTCTGATTTTCTCCAGACAAGCTGTCTTGGGAAGGATTTGGCCAGCCCTAAGAACCTGAAGGGAAAGGGCGGAGGGGGGTTCTCTCTCTGCCCCCGACAGCCCCGAGCTGGGTCGGTCCCTCAGACCTGGCCAGGGGCAGCCCATCCCCCGGCGCCCTTCCCCGGGGCATCCAAGGGCAGGCTCGGCGCCAGCCCCACCCCGCTCGCCACTGCCCGACCATCGTCCTCCCTCGGGGGGCCTGGGCAGGACAGGGACCCAGGTGTGGGAGGCCTCCAGATCTCAGGCCTGGCACACCGTTTACCAGGCTGCTTCCTCCTCTGACGGGGGCCCAGCACACGCCCCAGGAGACTTGGCAGCCGCCCCCAGGGCTCTAGCCTCTGGAACTCGTCCCCTTGGAAGGGGCCTGGCCCAGGTGCCAGGTTCGGCTGGTCGGCCAGCCTCCTTTGGAGAAAGCAGGCAAGCCGAGCCAGGCTTGCAGTGGCCCTGGCGTGACACCTGCCACCTCAGGCAGAGGGCCTCCCGCGTGCCCTCCATGGCGGGTTTCTCCCCGGAGCCGTGGCCTGGGCACTAGGAAGGCCGGGCCTCCCCGACTCCCGGGAGGAGGGGCTAGCCCAGTTGCGCCCTGGCCCCCAAACCCTCTGGTGCCATCTGCCTGTCTCGGCACTTCTGACTCCACAGAGCCTTTCCTACATCTGGGCTGCCTGCCGTGGCAAAGTGCAGGCGTGGGGTGAGGCCATGGTTTTGTCTTTCCAGGAAAAAATGAGCCCCTGGCCGAAGCAGCAGGCCCAGGCAGAGCCTTGAGCTTGAAGCCCAGTAGGTCTGTGGCCCTCAGGGCCAGAGCCATGCTTTCAAGGCAGGGAAGCGGCCTGCAAGCTGAGTGGGAGTGGGGGAGGGGAGGGAGACAGCTGAAGCCCAGTCCAGAAGGGCGGCGATGGAAGAGCTGCAGCTGGGTCAGAGCCTGGAGGGAGGGCGGGGCCTTCACTGAGGAC
Organism: Diceros bicornis minor; assembly: GCF_020826845.1. Taxonomy (NCBI): domain Eukaryota; kingdom Metazoa; phylum Chordata; class Mammalia; order Perissodactyla; family Rhinocerotidae; genus Diceros; species Diceros bicornis. The sequence goes on from NW_026691333.1 coordinate 58,066, forward strand.
CCCCCCCCGGGGCCAGCCCTAGGCACAGGCGGTCACACATGCGCCCTTGGCCTGTGAGGTGTGTGGGGGGTTGAACCCAAGCCCGCAGGGCTCCCAGAGCGGCCAGAGAAAGAAGGGCCCATGGAGAGGTAGGCGAGGTGGGCAGGGGGCGCCAGCTTACTCTCCTCAGCTCCCTGAGGGAGAGAGAGAGAGACAGAGACAGAGAGAGAGATCCCTGACCTCTGAGTCTCTGCCTCCACCGCTGGCTGGTGCCAACTCACGCGCCATCCCACTTCCAGCCATCACCCCCACGCCTGCCCCGGGGCCAGCCCCACCACAGACAGGCCGGTTGGTTCCTGCTCACCTCTGTGCCGTCCCTTCCCGACCTGACCCCAGTGCAGGGGATAAGCTTCAGACAAGTCTTTCCATGTCCCTCTGCATGACAATAGACTTCCTCCCCTCTCCCATTCCACAGGCCCACCCGGGACAGCCACCTTTGTCATTAGCTCAGGAGAAGATGCAAGATGAGAATCTCTGCTATTGTGTGGGGAGACTCAGTTTCCCGGGTTTCCCCCATGGACACATGTTCTTCAGCTGGGTCTGATTTTCTCCAGACAAGCTGTCTTGGGAAGGATTTGGCCAGCCCTAAGAACCTGAAGGGAAAGGGCGGAGGGGGGTTCTCTCTCTGCCCCCGACAGCCCCGAGCTGGGTCGGTCCCTCAGACCTGGCCAGGGGCACCCCATCCCCCGGCGCCCTTCCCCGGGGCATCCAAGGGCAGGCTCGGTGCCAGCCCCACCCCGCTCGCCACTGCCCGACCATCGTCCTCCCTCGGGGGGCCTGGGCAGGACAGGGACCCGGCTGTGGGAGGCCTCCAGATCTCAGGCCTGGCACACCGTTTACCAGGCTGCTTCCTCCTCTGACGGGGGCCCAGCACACGCCCCAGGAGACTTGGCAGCCGCCCCCAGGGCTCTAGCCTCTGGAACTCGTCCCCTTGGAAGGGGCCTGGCCCAGGTGCCAGGTTCGGCTGGTCGGCCAGCCTCCTTTGGAGAAAGCAGGCAAGCCGAGCCAGGCTTGCAGTGGCCCTGGCGTGACACCTGCCACCTCAGGCAGAGGGCCTCCCGCGTGCCCTCCATGGCGGGTTTCTCCCCGGAGCCGTGGCCTGGGCACTAGGAAGGCCGGGCCTCCCCGACTCCCGGGAGGAGGGGCTAGCCCAGTTGCGCCCTGGCCCCCAAACCCTCTGGTGCCATCTGCCTGTCTCGGCACTTCTGACTCCACAGAGCCTTTCCTACATCTGGGCTGCCTGCCGTGGCAAAGTGCAGGCGTGGGGTGAGGCCATGGTTTTGTCTTTCCAGGAAAAAATGAGCCCCTGGCCGAAGCAGCAGGCCCAGGCAGAGCCTTGAGCTTGAAGCCCAGTAGGTCTGTGGCCCTCAGGGCCAGAGCCATGCTTTCAAGGCAGGGAAGCGGCCTGCAAGCTGAGTGGGAGTGGGGGAGGGGAGGGAGACAGCTGAAGCCGAGTCCAGAAGGGCGGCGATGGAAGAGCTGCAGCTGGGTCAGAGCCTGGAGGGAGGGCGCGGCCTTCACTGAGGACCCCCCCCCCGACGCCAGCCCTAGGCCCCGGCGGTCACGCATGCGCCCTTGGCCTGTGCGGTGTGTGGGGGGTTGAACCCCAGCCCGCAGGGCTCCCAGAGCGGCCAGAGAAAGAAGGGCCCATGGAGAGGTAGGCGAGGTGGGCAGGGGGCGCCAGCTTACTCTCCTCAGCTCCCTGAGGGAGAGAGAGAGAGACAGAGACAGAGAGAGAGATCCCTGACCTCTGAGTCTCTGCCTCCACCGCTGGCTGGTGCCAACTCACGCGCCATCCCACTTCAAGCCATTACACCCACGCCTGCCCCGGGGCCAGCCCCACCACAGACAGGCCGGTTGGTTCCTGCTCACCTCTGTGCCGTCCCTTCCCGACCTGACCCCAGTGCAGGGGATAAGCTTCAGACAAGTCTTTCCATGTCCCTCTGCATGACAATAGACTTCCTCCCCTCTCCCATTCCACAGGCCCACCCGGGACAGCCACCTTTGTCATTAGCTCAGGAGAAGATGCAAGATGAGAATCTCTGCTATTGTGTGGGGAGACTCAGTTTCCCGGGTTTCCCCCATGGACACATGTTCTTCAGCTGGGTCTGATTTTCTCCAGACAAGCTGTCTTGGGAAGGATTTGGCCAGCCCTAAGAACCTGAAGGGAAAGGGCGGAGGGGGGTTCTCTCTCTGCCCCCGACAGCCCCGAGCTGGGTCGGTCCCTCAGACCTGGCCAGGGGCACCCCATCCCCCGGCGCCCTTCCCCGGGGCATCCAAGGGCAGGCTCGGTGCCAGCCCCACCCCGCTCGCCACTGCCCGACCATCGTCCTCCCTCGGGGGGCCTGGGCAGGACAGGGACCCGGCTGTGGGAGGCCTCCAGATCTCAGGCCTGGCACACCGTTTACCAGGCTGCTTCCTCCTCTGACGGGGGCCCAGCACACGCCCCAGGAGACTTGGCAGCCGCCCCCAGGGCTCTAGCCTCTGGAACTCGTCCCCTTGGAAGGGGCCTGGCCCAGGTGCCAGGTTCGGCTGGTCGGCCAGCCTCCTTTGGAGAAAGCAGGCAAGCCGAGCCAGGCTTGCAGTGGCCCTGGCGTGACACCTGCCACCTCAGGCAGAGGGCCTCCCGCGTGCCCTCCATGGCGGGTTTCTCCCCGGAGCCGTGGCCTGGGCACTAGGAAGGCCGGGCCTCCCCGACTCCCGGGAGGAGGGGCTAGCCCAGTTGCGCCCTGGCCCCCAAACCCTCTGGTGCCATCTGCCTGTCTCGGCACTTCTGACTCCACAGAGCCTTTCCTACATCTGGGCTGCCTGCCGTGGCAAAGTGCAGGCGTGGGGTGAGGCCATGGTTTTGTCTTTCCAGGAAAAAATGAGCCCCTGGCCGAAGCAGCAGGCCCAGGCAGAGCCTTGAGCTTGAAGCCCAGTAGGTCTGTGGCCCTCAGGGCCAGAGCCATGCTTTCAAGGCAGGGAAGCGGCCTGCAAGCTGAGTGGGAGTGGGGGAGGGGAGGGAGACAGCTGAAGCCGAGTCCAGAAGGGCGGCGATGGAAGAGCTGCAGCTGGGTCAGAGCCTGGAGGGAGGGCGCGGCCTTCACTGAGGACCCCCCCCCCCGAGGCCAGCCCTAGGCCCCGGCGGTCACGCATGCGCCCTTGGCCTGTGCGGTGTGTGGGGGGTTGAACCCCAGCCCGCAGGGCTCCCAGAGCGGCCAGAGAAAGAAGGGCCCATGGAGAGGTAGGCGAGGTGGGCAGGGGGCGCCAGCTTACTCTCCTCAGCTCCCTGAGGGAGAGAGAGAGAGACAGAGACAGAGAGAGAGATCCCTGACCTCTGAGTCTCTGCCTCCACCGCTGGCTGGTGCCAACTCACGCGCCATCCCACTTCCAGCCATCACCCCCACGCCTGCCCCGGGGCCAGCCCCACCACAGACAGGCCGGTTGGTTCCTGCTCACCTCTGTGCCGTCCCTTCCCGACCTGACCCCAGTGCAGGGGATAAGCTTCAGACAAGTCTTTCCATGTCCCTCTGCATGACAATAGACTTCCTCCCCTCTCCCATTCCACAGGCCCACCCGGGACAGCCACCTTTGTCATTAGCTCAGGAGAGGATGCAAGATGAGAATCTCTGCTATTGTGTGGGGAGACTCAGTTTCCCGGGTTTCCCCCATGGACACATGTTCTTCAGCTGGGTCTGATTTTCTCCAGACAAGCTGTCTTGGGAAGGATTTGGCCAGCCCTAAGAACCTGAAGGGAAAGGGCGGAGGGGGGTTCTCTCTCTGCCCCCGACAGCCCAGAGCTGGGTCGGTCCCTCAGACCTGGCCAGGGGCATCCCATCCCCCGGCGCCCTTCCCCGGGGCATCCAAGGGCAGGCTCGGCGCCAGCCCCACCCCGCTCGCCACTGCCCGACCATTGTCCTCCCTCGGGGGGCCTGGGCAGGACAGGGACCCGGGTGTGGGAGGCCTCCAGATCTCAGGCCTGGCACACCGTTTACCAGGCTGCTTCCTCCTCTGACGGGGGCCCAGCACACGCCCCAGGAGACTTGGCAGCCGCCCCCAGGGCTCTATCCTCTGGAACTCGTCCCCTTGGAAGGGGCCTGGCCCAGGTGCCAGGTTCGGCTGGTCGGCCAGCCTCCTTTGGAGAAAGCAGGCAAGCCGAGCCAGGCTTGCAGTGGCCCTGGCGTGACACCTGCCACCTCAGGCAGAGGGCCTCCCGCGTGCCCTCCATGGCGGGTTTCTCCCCGGAGCCGTGGCCTGGGCACTAGGAAGGCCGGGCCTCCCCGACTCCCGGGAGGAGGGGCTAGCCCAGTTGCGCCCTGGCCCCCAAACCCTCTGGTGCCATCTGCCTGTCTCGGCACTTCTGACTCCACAGAGCCTTTCCTACATCTGGGCTGCCTGCCGTGGCAAAGTGCAGGCGTGGGGTGAGGCCATGGTTTTGTCTTTCCAGGAAAAAATGAGCCCCTGGCCGAAGCAGCAGGCCCAGGCAGAGCCTTGAGCTTGAAGCCCAGTACGTGTGTGGCCCTCAGGGCCAGAGCCATGCTTTCAAGGCAGGGAAGCGGCCTGCAAGCTGAGTGGGAGTGGGGGAGGGGAGGGAGACAGCTGAAGCCGAGTCCAGAAGGGCGGCGATGGAAGAGCTGCAGCTGGGTCAGAGCCTGGAGGGAGGGCGGGGCCTTCACTGAGGACCCCCCCCCGGGGCCAGCCCTAGGCACAGGCGGTCACACATGCGCCCTTGGCCTGTGCGGTGTGTGGGGGGTTGAACCCAAGCCCGCAGGGCTCCCGGAGCGGCCAGAGAAAGAAGGGCCCATGGAGAGGTAGGCGAGGTGGGCAGGGGGCGCCAGCTTACTCTCCTCAGCTCCCTGAGGGAGAGAGAGAGAGACAGAGACAGAGAGAGAGATCCCTGACCTCTGAGTCTCTGCCTCCACCGCTGGCTGGTGCCAACTCACGCGCCATCCCACTTCAAGCCATTACCCCCACGCCTGCCCCGGGGCCAGCCCCACCACAGACAGGCCGGTTGGTTCCTGCTCACCTCTGTGCTGTCCCTTCCAGACCTGACCCCAGTGCAGGGGATAAGCTTCAGACAAGTCTTTCCATGTCCCTCTGCATGACAATAGACTTCCTCCCCTCTCCCATTCCACAGGCCCACCCGGGACAGCCACCTTTGTCATTAGCTCAGGAGAGGATGCAAGATGAGAATCTCTGCTATTGTGTGGGGAGACTCAGTTTCCCGGGTTTCCCCCATGGACACATGTTCTTCAGCTGGGTCTGATTTTCTCCAGACAAGCTGTCTTGGGAAGGATTTGGCCAGCCCTAAGAACCTGAAGGGAAAGGGCGGAGGGGGGTTCTCTCTATGCCCCCGACAGCCCCGAGCTGGGTCGGTCCCTCAGACCTGGCCAGGGGCATCCCATCCCCCGGCGCCCTTCCCCGGGGCATCCAAGGGCAGGCTCGGCGCCAGCCCCACCCCGCTCGCCACTGCCCGACCATCGTCCTCCCTCGGGGGGCCTGGGCAGGACAGGGACCCGGCTGTGGGAGGCCTCCAGATCTCAGGCCTGGCACACCGTTTACCAGGCTGCTTCCTCCTCTGACGGGGGCCCAGCACACGCCCCAGGAGACTTGGCAGCCGCCCCCAGGGCTCTATCCTCTGGAACTCGTCCCCTTGGAAGGGGCCTGGCCCAGGTGCCAGGTTCGGCTGGTCGGCCAGCCTCCTTTGGAGAAAGCAGGCAAGCCGAGCCAGGCTTGCAGTGGCCCTGGCGTGACACCTGCCACCTCAGGCAGAGGGCCTCCCGCGTGCCCTCCATGGCGGGTTTCTCCCCGGAGCCGTGGCCTGGGCACTAGGAAGGCCGGGCCTCCCCGACTCCCGGGAGGAGGGGCTAGCCCAGTTGCGCCCTGGCCCCCAAACCCTCTGGTGCGATCTGCCTGTCTCGGCACTTCTGACTCCACAGAGCCTTTCCTACATCTGGGCTGCCTGCCGTGGCAAAGTGCAGGCGTGGGGTGAGGCCATGGTTTTGTCTTTCCAGGAAAAAATGAGCCCCTGGCCGAAGCAGCAGGCCCAGACAGAGCCTTGAGCTTGAAGCCCAGTACGTCTGTGGCCCTCAGGGCCAGAGCCATGCTTTCAAGGCAGGGAAGCGGCCTGCAAGCTGAGTGGGAGTGGGGGAGGGGAGGGAGACAGCTGAAGCCGAGTCCAGAAGGGCGGCGATGGAAGAGCTGCAGCTGGGTCAGAGCCTGGAGGGAGGGCGGGGCCTTCACTGAGGACCCCCCCCCCGGTGCCAGCCCTAGGCACAGGCGGTCACACATGCGCCCTTGGCCTGTGCGGTGTGTGGGGTGTTGAACCCAAGCCCGCAGGGCTCCCGGAGCGGCCAGAGAAAGAAGGGCCCATGGAGAGGTAGGCGAGGTGGGCAGGGGGCGCCAGCTTACTCTCCTCAGCTCCCTGAGGGAGAGAGAGAGAGACAGAGACAGAGAGAGAGATCCCTGACCTCTGAGTCTCTGCCTCCACCGCTGGCTGGTGCCAACTCACGCGCCATCCCACTTCAAGCCATTACCCCCACGCCTGCCCCGGGGCCAGCCCCACCACAGACAGGCCAGTTGGTTCCTGCTCACCTCTGTGCCGTCCCTTCCCGACCTGACCCCAGTGCAGGGGATAAGCTTCAGACAAGTCTTTCCATGTCCCTCTGCATGACAATAGACTTCCTCCCCTCTCCCATTCCACAGGCCCACCCGGGACAGCCACCTTTGTCATTAGCTCAGGAGAAGATGCAAGATGAGAATCTCTGCTATTGTGTGGGGAGACTCAGTTTCCCGGGTTTCCCCCATGGACACATGTTCTTCAGCTGGGTCTGATTTTCTCCAGACAAGCTGTCTTGGGAAGGATTTGGCCAGCCCTAAGAACCTGAAGGGAAAGGGCGGAGGGGGGTTCTCTCTCTGCCCCCGACAGCCCCGAGCTGGGTCGGTCCCTCAGACCTGGCCAGGGGCACCCCATCCCCCGGCGCCCTTCCCCGGGGCATCCAAGGGCAGGCTCGGCGCCAGCCCCACCCCGCTCGCCACTGCCCGACCATCGTCCTCCCTCGGGGGGCCTGGGCAGGACAGGGACCCGGCTGTGGGAGGCCTCCAGTTCTCAGGCCTGGCACACCGTTTACCAGGCTGCTTCCTCCTCTGACGGGGGCCCAGCACACGCCCCAGGAGACTTGGCAGCCGCCCCCAGGGCTCTAGCCTCTGGAACTCGTCCCCTTGGAAGGGGCCTGGCCCAGGTGCCAGGTTCGGCTGGTCGGCCAGCCTCCTTTGGAGAAAGCAGGCAAGCCGAGCCAGGCTTGCAGTGGCCCTGGCGTGACACCTGCCACCTCAGGCAGAGGGCCTCCCGGGTGCCCTCCATGGCGGGTTTCTCCCCGGAGCCGTGGCCTGGGCACTAGGAAGGCCGGGCCTCCCCGACTCCCGGGAGGAGGGGCTAGCCCAGTTGCGCCCTGGCCCCCAAACCCTCTGGTGCCATCTGCCTGTCTCGGCACTTCTGACTCCACAGAGCCTTTCCTACATCTGGGCTGCCTGCCGTGGCAAAGTGCAGGCGTGTGGTGAGGCCATGGTTTTGTCTTTCCAGGAAAAAATGAGCCCCTGGCCGAAGCAGCAGGCCCAGGCAGAGCCTTGAGCTTGAAGCCCAGTAGGTCTGTGGCCCTCAGGGCCAGAGCCATGCTTTCAAGGCAGGGAAGCAGCCTGCAAGCTGAGTGGGAGTGGGGGAGGGGAGGGAGACAGCTGAAGCCGAGTCCAGAAGGGCGGCGATGGAAGAGCTGCAGCTGGGTCAGAGCCTGGAGGGAGGGCGCGGCCTTCACTGAGGACCCCCCCCCCCCCCGAGGCCAGCCCTAGGCCCCGGCGGTCACGCATGCGCCCTTGGCCTGTGCGGTGTGTGGGGGGTTGAACCCCAGCCCGCAGGGCTCCCAGAGCGGCCAGAGAAAGAAGGGCCCATGGAGAGGTAGGCGAGGTGGGCAGGGGGCGCCAGCTTACTCTCCTCAGCTCCCTGAGGGAGAGAGAGAGAGACAGAGACAGAGAGAGATCCCTGACCTCTGAGTCTCTGCCTCCACCGCTGGCTGGTGCCAACTCACGCGCCATCCCACTTCCAGCCATCACCCCCACGCCTGCCCCGGGGCCAGCCCCACCACAGACAGGCCGGTTGGTTCCTGCTCACCTCTGTGCCGTCCCTTCCCGACCTGACCCCAGTGCAGGGGATAAGCTTCAGACAAGTCTTTCCATGTCCCTCTGCATGACAATAGACTTCCTCCCCTCTCCCATTCCACAGGCCCACCCGGGACAGCCACCTTTGTCATTAGCTCAGGAGAAGATGCAAGATGAGAATCTCTGCTATTGTGTGGGGAGACTCAGTTTCCCGGGTTTCCCCCATGGACACATGTTCTTCAGCTGGGTCTGATTTTCTCCAGACAAGCTGTCTTGGGAAGGATTTGGCCAGCCCTAAGAACCTGAAGGGAAAGGGCGGAGGGGGGTTCTCTCTCTGCCCCCGACAGCCCCGAGCTGGGTCGGTCCCTCAGACCTGGCCAGGGGCACCCCATCCCCCGGCGCCCTTCCCCGGGGCATCCAAGGGCAGGCTCGGCGCCAGCCCCACCCCGCTCGCCACTGCCCGACCATCGTCCTCCCTCGGGGGGCCTGGGCAGGACAGGGACCCGGCTGTGGGAGGCCTCCAGTTCTCAGGCCTGGCACACCGTTTACCAGGCTGCTTCCTCCTCTGACGGGGGCCCAGCACACGCCCCAGGAGACTTGGCAGCCGCCCCCAGGGCTCTAGCCTCTGGAACTCGTCCCCTTGGAAGGGGCCTGGCCCAGGTGCCAGGTTCGGCTGGTCGGCCAGCCTCCTTTGGAGAAAGCAGGCAAGCCGAGCCAGGCTTGCAGTGGCCCTGGCGTGACACCTGCCACCTCAGGCAGAGGGCCTCCCGGGTGCCCTCCATGGCGGGTTTCTCCCCGGAGCCGTGGCCTGGGCACTAGGAAGGCCGGGCCTCCCCGACTCCCGGGAGGAGGGGCTAGCCCAGTTGCGCCCTGGCCCCCAAACCCTCTGGTGCCATCTGCCTGTCTCGGCACTTCTGACTCCACAGAGCCTTTCCTACATCTGGGCTGCCTGCCGTGGCAAAGTGCAGGCGTGTGGTGAGGCCATGGTTTTGTCTTTCCAGGAAAAAATGAGCCCCTGGCCGAAGCAGCAGGCCCAGGCAGAGCCTTGAGCTTGAAGCCCAGTAGGTCTGTGGCCCTCAGGGCCAGAGCCATGCTTTCAAGGCAGGGAAGCAGCCTGCAAGCTGAGTGGGAGTGGGGGAGGGGAGGGAGACAGCTGAAGCCGAGTCCAGAAGGGCGGCGATGGAAGAGCTGCAGCTGGGTCAGAGCCTGGAGGGAGGGCGCGGCCTTCACTGAGGACCCCCCCCCCCCCCGAGGCCAGCCCTAGGCCCCGGCGGTCACGCATGCGCCCTTGGCCTGTGCGGTGTGTGGGGGGTTGAACCCCAGCCCGCAGGGCTCCCAGAGCGGCCAGAGAAAGAAGGGCCCATGGAGAGGTAGGCGAGGTGGGCAGGGGGCGCCAGCTTACTCTCCTCAGCTCCCTGAGGGAGAGAGAGAGAGACAGAGACAGAGAGAGATCCCTGACCTCTGAGTCTCTGCCTCCACCGCTGGCTGGTGCCAACTCACGCGCCATCCCACTTCCAGCCATCACCCCCCACGCCTGCCCCGGGGCCAGCCCCACCACAGACAGGCCGGTTGGTTCCTGCTCACCTCTGTGCCGTCCCTTCCCGACCTGACCCCAGTGCAGGGGATAAGCTTCAGACAAGTCTTTCCATGTCCCTCTGCATGACAATAGACTTCCTCCCCTCTCCCATTCCACAGGCCCACCCGGGACAGCCACCTTTGTCATTAGCTCAGGAGAAGATGCAAGATGAGAATCTCTGCTATTGTGTGGGGAGACTCAGTTTCCCGGGTTTCCCCCATGGACACATGTTCTTCAGCTGGGTCTGATTTTCTCCAGACAAGCTGTCTTGGGAAGGATTTGGCCAGCCCTAAGAACCTGAAGGGAAAGGGCGGAGGGGGGTTCTCTCTCTGCCCCCGACAGCCCAGAGCTGGGTCGGTCCCTCAGACCTGGCCAGGGGCACCCCATCCCCCGGCGCCCTTCCCCGGGGCATCCAAGGGCAGGCTCGGCGCCAGCCCCACCCCGCTCGCCACTGCCCGACCATCGTCCTCCCTCGGGGGGCCTGGGCAGGACAGGGACCCGGTTGTGGGAGGCCTCCAGATCTCAGGCCTGGCACACCGTTTACCAGGCTGCTTCCTCCTCTGACGGGGGCCCAGCACACGCCCCAGGAGACTTGGCAGCCGCCCCCAGGGCTCTATCCTCTGGAACTCGTCCCCTTGGAAGGGGCCTGGCCCAGGTGCCAGGTTCGGCTGGTCGGCCAGCCTCCTTTGGAGAAAGCAGGCAAGCCGAGCCAGGCTTGCAGTGGCCCTGGCGTGACACCTGCCACCTCAGGCAGAGGGCCTCCCGCGTGCCCTCCATGGCGGGTTTCTCCCCGGAGCCGTGGCCTGGGCACTAGGAAGGCCGGGCCTCCCCGACTCCCGGGAGGAGGGGCTAACCCAGTTGCGCCCTGGCCCCCAAACCCTCTGGTGCCATCTGCCTGTCTCGGCACTTCTGACTCCACAGAGCCTTTCCTACATCTGGGCTGCCTGCCGTGGCAAAGTGCAGGCGTGGGGTGAGGCCATGGCTTTGTCTTTCCAGGAAAAAATGAGCCCCTGGCCGAAGCAGCAGGCCCAGGCAGAGCCTTGAGCTTGAAGCCCAGTAGGTCTGTGGCCCTCAGGGCCAGAGCCATGCTTTCAAGGCAGGGAAGCGGCCTGCAAGCTGAGTGGGAGTGGGGGAGGGGAGGGAGACAGCTGAAGCCGAGTCCAGAAGGGCGGCGATGGAAGAGCTGCAGCTGGGTCAGAGCCTGGAGGGAGGGCGGGGCCTTCACTGAGGACCCCCCCCCCGGGGCCAGCCCTAGGCACAGGCGGTCACACATGCGTCCTTGGCCTGTGCGGTGTGTGGGGGGTTGAACCCAAGCCCGCAGGGCTCCCGGAGCGGCCAGAGAAAGAAGGGCCCATGGAGAGGTAGGCGAGGTGGGCAGGGGGCGCCAGCTTACTCTCCTCAGCTCCCTGAGGGAGAGAGAGAGAGACAGAGACAGAGAGAGAGATCCCTGACCTCTGAGTCTCTGCCTCCACCGCTGGCTGGTGCCAACTCACGCGCCATCCCACTTCCAGCCATCACCCCCACGCCTGCCCTGGGGCCAGCCCCACCACAGACAGGCCGGTTGGTTCCTGCTCACCTCTGTGCCGTCCCTTCCCGACCTGACCCCAGTGCAGGGGATAAGCTTCAGACAAGTCTTTCCATGTCCCTCTGCATGACAATAGACTTCCTCCCCTCTCCCATTCCACAGGCCCACCCGGGACAGCCACCTTTGTCATTAGCTCAGGAGAAGATGCAAGATGAGAATCTCTGCTATTGTGTGGGGAGACTCAGTTTCCCGGGTTTCCCCCATGGACACATGTTCTTCAGCTGGGTCTGATTTTCTCCAGACAAGCTGTCTTGGGAAGGATTTGGCCAGCCCTAAGAACCTGAAGGGAAAGGGCGGAGGGGGGTTCTCTCTCTGCCCCCGACAGCCCCGAGCTGGGTCGGTCCCTCAGACCTGGCCAGGGGCACCCCATCCCCCGGCGCCCTTCCCCGGGGCATCCAAGGGCAGGCTCGGCGCCAGCCCCACCCCGCTCGCCACTGCCCGACCATCGTCCTCCCTCGGGGGGCCTGGGCAGGACAGGGACCCGGCTGTGGGAGGCCTCCAGATCTCAGGCCTGGCACACCGTTTACCAGGCTGCTTCCTCCTCTGACGGGGGCCCAGCACACGCCCCAGGAGACTTGGCAGCCGCCCCCAGGGCTCTATCCTCTGGAACTCGTCCCCTTGGAAGGGGCCTGGCCCAGGTGCCAGGTTCGGCTGGTCGGCCAGCCTCCTTTGGAGAAAGCAGGCAAGCCGAGCCAGGCTTGCAGTGGCCCTGGCGTGACACCTGCCACCTCAGGCAGAGGGCCTCCCGCGTGCCCTCCATGGCGGGTTTCTCCCCGGAGCCGTGGCCTGGGCACTAGGAAGGCCGGGCCTCCCCGACTCCCGGGAGGAGGGGCTAGCCCAGTTTCGCCCTGGCCCCCAAACCCTCTGGTGCCATCTGCCTGTCTCGGCACTTCTGACTCCACAGAGCCTTTCCTACATCTGGGCTGCCTGCCGTGGCAAAGTGCAGGCGTGGGGTGAGGCCATGGTTTTGTCTTTCCAGGAAAAAATGAGCCCCTGGCCGAAGCAGCAGGCCCAGGCAGAGCCTTGAGCTTGAAGCCCAGTAGGTCTGTGGCCCTCAGGGCCAGAGCCATGCTTTCAAGGCAGGGAAGCGGCCTGCAAGCTGAGTGGGAGTGGGGGAGGGGAGGGAGACAGCTGAAGCCGAGTCCAGAAGGGCGGCGATGGAAGAGCTGCAGCTGGGTCAGAGCCTGGAGGGAGGGCGGGGCCTTCACTGAGGACCCCCCCCGGAGGCCAGCCCTAGGCCCCGGAGGTCACGCATGCGCCCTTGGCCTGTGCGGTGTGTGGGGGGTTGAACCCAAGCCCGCAGGGCTCCCGGAGCGGCCAGAGAAAGAAGGGCCCATGGAGAGGTAGGCGAGGTGGGCAGGGGGCGCCAGCTTACTCTCCTCAGCTCCCTGAGGGAGAGAGAGAGAGACAGAGACAGAGAGAGAGATCCCTGACCTCTGAGTCTCTGCCTCCACCGCTGGCTGGTGCCAACTCACGCGCCATCCCACTTCCAGCCATCACCCCCACGCCTGCCCCGGGGCCAGCCCCACCACAGAGAGGCCGGTTGGTTCCTGCTCACTTCTGTGCCGTCCCTTCCCGACCAGACCCCAGTGCAGGAGATAAGCTTCAGACAAGTCTTTCCATGTCCCTCTGCATGACAATAGACTTCCTCCCCTCTCCCATTCCACAGGCCCACCAGGGACATCCACCTTTGTCATTAGCTCAGGAGAGGATGCAAGATGAGAATCTCTGCTATTGTGTGGGGAGACTCAGTTTCCCGGGTTTCCCCCATGGACACATGTTCTTCAGCTGGGTCTGATTTTCTCCAGACAAGCTGTCTTGGGAAGGATTTGGCCAGCCCTAAGAACCTGAAGGGAAAGGGCGGAGGGGGGTTCTCTCTCTGCCCCCGACAGCCCCGAGCTGGGTCGGTCCCTCAGACCTGGCCAGGGGCACCCCATCCCCCGGCGCCCTTCCCCGGGGCATCCAAGGGCAGGCTCGGCGCCAGCCCCACCCCGCTCGCCACTGCCCGACCATCGTCCTCCCTCGGGGGGCCTGGGCAGGACAGGGACCCGGCTGTGGGAGGCCTCCAGATCTCAGGCCTGGCACACCGTTTACCAGGCTGCTTCCTCCTCTGACGGGGGCCCAGCACACGCCCCAGGAGACTTGGCAGCCGCCCCCAGGGCTCTATCCTCTGGAACTCGTCCCCTTGGAAGGGGCCTGGCCCAGGTGCCAGGTTCGGCTGGTCGGCCAGCCTCCTTTGGAGAAAGCAGGCAAGCCGAGCCAGGCTTGCAGTGGCCCTGGCGTGACACCTGCCACCTCAGGCAGAGGGCCTCCCGCGTGCCCTCCATGGCGGGTTTCTCCCCGGAGCCGTGGCCTGGGCACTAGGAAGGCCGGGCCTCCCCGACTCCCGGGAGGAGGGGCTAGCCCAGTTGCGCCCTGGCCCCCAAACCCTCTGGTGCCGTCTGCCTGTCTCGGCACTTCTGACTCCACAGAGCCTTTCCTACATCTGGGCTGCCTGCCGTGGCAAAGTGCAGGCGTGGGGTGAGGCCATGGTTTTCTCTTTCCAGGAAAAAATGAGCCCCTGGCTGAAGCAGCAGGCCCAGGCAGAGCCTTGAGCTTGAAGCCCAGTAGGTCTGTGGCCCTCAGGGCCAGAGCCATGCTTTCAAGGCAGGGAAGCGGCCTGCAAGCTGAGTGGGAGTGGGGGAGGGGAGGGAGACAGCTGAAGCCGAGTCCAGAAGGGCGGCGATGGAAGAGCTGCAGCTGGGTCAGAGCCTGGAGGAAGGGCGGGGCCTTCACTGAGGACCCCCCCCCCCCCGAGGGCAGCCCTAGGCCCCGGCGGTCACGCATGCGCCCTTGGCCTGTGCGGTGTGTGGGGGGTTGAACCCAAGCCCGCAGGGCTCCCGGAGCGGCCAGAGAAAGAAGGGCCCATGGAGAGGTAGGCGAGGTGGGCAGGGGGCGCCAGCTTACTCTCCTCAGCTCCCTGAGGGAGAGAGAGAGAGACAGAGACAGAGAGAGAGATCCCTGACCTCTGAGTCTCTGCCTCCACCGCTGGCTGGTGCCAACTCACGCGCCATCCCACTTCCAGCCATCACCCCCACGCCTGCCCCGGGGCCCGCGTCACCACAGAGAGGCCGGTTGGTTCCTGCTCACCTCTGTGCCGTCCCTTCCCGACCTGACCCCAGTGCAGGGGATAAGCTTCAGACAAGTCTTTCCATGTCCCTCTGCATGACAATAGACTTCCTCCCCTCTCCCATTCCACAGGCCCACCCGGGACAGCCACCTTTGTCATTAGCTCAGGAGAGGATGCAAGATGAGAATCTCTGCTATTGTGTGGGGAGACTCAGTTTCCCGGGTTTCCCCCATGGACACATGTTCTTCAGCTGGGTCTGATTTTCTCCAGACAAGCTGTCTTGGGAAGGATTTGGCCAGCCCTAAGAACCTGAAGGGAAAGGGCGGAGGGAGGTTCTCTCTCTGCCCCCGACAGCCCCGAGCTGGGTCCGTCCCTCAGACCTGGCCAGGGGCACCCCATCCCCCGGCGCCCTTCCCCGGGGCATCCAAGGGCAGGCTCGGCGCCAGCCCCACCCCGCTCGCCACGGCCCGACCATCGTCCTCCCTCGGGGGGCCTGGGCAGGACAGGGACCCGGGTGTGGGAGGCCTCCAGATCTCAGGCCTGGCACACCGTTTACCAGGCTGCTTCCTCCTCTGACGGGGGCCCAGCACACGCCCCAGGAGACTTGGCAGCCGCCCCCAGGGCTCTAGCCTCTGGAACTCGTCCCCTTGGAAGGGGCCTGGCCCAGGTGCCAGGTTCGGCTGGTCGGCCAGCCTCCTTTGGAGAAAGCAGGCAAGCCGAGCCAGGCTTGCAGTGGCCCTGGCGTGACACCTGCCACCTCAGGCAGAGGGCCTCCCGCGTGCCCTCCATGGCGGGTTTCTCCCCGGAGCCGTGGCCTGGGCACTAGGAAGGCCGGGCCTCCCCGACTCCCGGGAGGAGGGGCTAGCCCAGTTGCGCCCTGGCCCCCAAACCCTCTGGTGCCGTCTGCCTGTCTCGGCACTTCTGACTCCACAGAGCCTTTCCTACATCTGGGCTGCCTGCCGTGGCAAAGTGCAGGCGTGGGGTGAGGCCATGGTTTTCTCTTTCCAGGAAAAAATGAGCCCCTGGCTGAAGCAGCAGGCCCAGGCAGAGCCTTGAGCTTGAAGCCCAGTAGGTCTGTGGCCCTCAGGGCCATAGCCATGCTTTCAAGGCAGGGAAGCGGCCTGCAAGCTGAGTGGGAGTGGGGGAGGGGAGGGAGACAGCTGAAGCCGAGTCCAGAAGGGCGGCGATGGAAGAGCTGCAGCTGGGTCAGAGCCTGGAGGAAGGGCGGGGCCTTCACTGAGGACCCCCCCCCCCCGAGGGCAGCCCTAGGCCCCGGCGGTCACGCATGCGCCCTTGGCCTGTGCGGTGTGTGGGGGGTTGAACCCAAGCCCGCAGGGCTCCCGGAGCGGCCAGAGAAAGAAGGGCCCATGGAGAGGTAGGCGAGGTGGGCAGGGGGCGCCAGCTTACTCTCCTCAGCTCCCTGAGGGAGAGAGAGAGAGACAGAGACAGAGAGAGAGATCCCTGACCTCTGAGTCTCTGCCTCCACCGCTGGCTGGTGCCAACTCACGCGCCATCCCACTTCCAGCCATCACCCCCACGCCTGCCCCGGGGCCCGCGTCACCACAGAGAGGCCGGTTGGTTCCTGCTCACCTCTGTGCCGTCCCTTCCCGACCTGACCCCAGTGCAGGGGATAAGCTTCAGACAAGTCTTTCCATGTCCCTCTGCATGACAATAGACTTCCTCCCCTCTCCCATTCCACAGGCCCACCCGGGACAGCCACCTTTGTCATTAGCTCAGGAGAGGATGCAAGATGAGAATCTCTGCTATTGTGTGGGGAGACTCAGTTTCCCGGGTTTCCCCCATGGACACATGTTCTTCAGCTGGGTCTGATTTTCTCCAGACAAGCTGTCTTGGGAAGGATTTGGCCAGCCCTAAGAACCTGAAGGGAAAGGGCGGAGGGAGGTTCTCTCTCTGCCCCCGACAGCCCCGAGCTGGGTCCGTCCCTCAGACCTGGCCAGGGGCACCCCATCCCCCGGCGCCCTTCCCCGGGGCATCCAAGGGCAGGCTCGGCGCCAGCCCCACCCCGCTCGCCACGGCCCGACCATCGTCCTCCCTCGGGGGGCCTGGGCAGGACAGGGACCCGGGTGTGGGAGGCCTCCAGATCTCAGGCCTGGCACACCGTTTACCAGGCTGCTTCCTCCTCTGACGGGGGCCCAGCACACGCCCCAGGAGACTTGGCAGCCGCCCCCAGGGCTCTATCCTCTGGAACTCGTCCCCTTGGAAGGGGCCTGGCCCAGGTGCCAGGTTCGGCTGGTCGGCCAGCCTCCTTTGGAGAAAGCAGGCAAGCCGAGCCAGGCTTGCAGTGGCCCTGGCGTGACACCTGCCACCTCAGGCAGAGGGCCTCCCGCGTGCCCTCCATGGCGGGTTTCTCCCCGGAGCCGTGGCCTGGGCACTAGGAAGGCCGGGCCTCCCCGACTCCCGGGAGGAGGGGCTAGCCCAGTTGCGCCCTGGCCCCCAAACCCTCTGGTGCCGTCTGCCTGTCTCGGCACTTCTGACTCCACAGAGCCTTTCCTACATCTGGGCTGCCTGCCGTGGCAAAGTGCAGGCGTGGGGTGAGGCCATGGTTTTCTCTTTCCAGGAAAAAATGAGCCCCTGGCTGAAGCAGCAGGCCCAGGCAGAGCCTTGAGCTTGAAGCCCAGTAGGTCTGTGGCCCTCAGGGCCATAGCCATGCTTTCAAGGCAGGGAAGCGGCCTGCAAGCTGAGTGGGAGTGGGGGAGGGGAGGGAGACAGCTGAAGCCGAGTCCAGAAGGGCGGCGATGGAAGAGCTGCAGCTGGGTCAGAGCCTGGAGGAAGGGCGGGGCCTTCACTGAGGACCCCCCCCCCCCCCGAGGGCAGCCCTAGGCCCCGGCGGTCACGCATGCGCCCTTGGCCTGTGCGGTGTGTGGGGGGTTGAACCCAAGCCCGCAGGGCTCCCGGAGCGGCCAGAGAAAGAAGGGCCCATGGAGAGGTAGGCGAGGTGGGCAGGGGGCGCCAGCTTACTCTCCTCAGCTCCCTGAGGGAGAGAGAGAGAGACAGAGACAGAGAGAGAGATCCCTGACCTCTGAGTCTCTGCCTCCACCGCTGGCTGGTGCCAACTCACGCGCCATCCCACTTCCAGCCATCACCCCCACGCCTGCCCCGGGGCCCGCATCACCACAGAGAGGCCGGTTGGTTCCTGCTCACCTCTGTGCCGTCCCTTCCCGACCTGACCCCAGTGCAGGGGATAAGCTTCAGACAAGTCTTTCCATGTCCCTCTGCATGACAATAGACTTCCTCCCCTCTCCCATTCCACAGGCCCACCCGGGACAGCCACCTTTGTCATTAGCTCAGGAGAGGATGCAAGATGAGAATCTCTGCTATTGTGTGGGGAGACTCAGTTTCCCGGGTTTCCCCCATGGACACATGTTCTTCAGCTGGGTCTGATTTTCTCCAGACAAGCTGTCTTGGGAAGGATTTGGCCAGCCCTAAGAAACTGAAGGGAAAGGGCGGAGGGGGGTTCTCTCTCTGCCCCCGACAGCCCCGAGCTGGGTCGGTCCCTCAGACCTGGCCAGGGGCACCCCATCCCCCGGCGCCCTTCCCCGGGGCATCCAAGGGCAGGCTCGGCGCCAGCCCCACCCCGCTCGCCACTGCCCGACCATCGTCCTCCCTCGGGGGGCCTGGGCAGGACAGGGACCCGGCTGTGGGAGGCCTCCAGATCTCAGGCCTGGCACACCGTTTACCAGGCTGCTTCCTCCTCTGACGGGGGCCCAGCACACGCCCCAGGAGACTTGGCAGCCGCCCCCAGGGCTCTATCCTCTGGAACTCGTCCCCTTGGAAGGGGCCTGGCCCAGGTGCCAGGTTCGGCTGGTCGGCCAGCCTCCTTTGGAGAAAGCAGGCAAGCCGAGCCAGGCTTGCAGTGGCCCTGGCGTGACACCTGCCACCTCAGGCAGAGGGCCTCCCGCGTGCCCTCCATGGCGGGTTTCTCCCCGGAGCCGTGGCCTGGGCACTAGGAAGGCCGGGCCTCCCCGACTCCCGGGAGGAGGGGCTAGCCCAGTTTCGCCCTGGCCCCCAAACCCTCTGGTGCCATCTGCCTGTCTCGGCACTTCTGACTCCACAGAGCCTTTCCTACATCTGGGCTGCCTGCCGTGGCAAAGTGCAGGCGTGGGGTGAGGCCATGGTTTTGTCTTTCCAGGAAAAAATGAGCCCCTGGCCGAAGCAGCAGGCCCAGGCAGAGCCTTGAGCTTGAAGCCCAGTAGGTCTGTGGCCCTCAGGGCCAGAGCCATGCTTTCAAGGCAGGGAAGCGGCCTGCAAGCTGAGTGGGAGTGGGGGAGGGGAGGGAGACAGCTGAAGCCGAGTCCAGAAGGGCGGCGATGGAAGAGCTGCAGCTGGGTCAGAGCCTGGAAGGAGGGCGGGGCCTTCACTGAGGACCCCCCCGGAGGCCAGCCCTAGGCCCCGGCGGTCACGCATGCGCCCTTGGCCTGTGCGGTGTGTGGGGGGTTGAACCCAAGCCCGCAGGGCTCCCGGAGCGGCCAGAGAAAGAAGGGCCCATGGAGAGGTAGGCGAGGTGGGCAGGGGGCGCCAGCTTACTCTCCTCAGCTCCCTGAGGGAGAGAGAGAGAGACAGAGACAGAGAGAGAGATCCCTGACCTCTGAGTCTCTGCCTCCACCGCTGGCTGGTGCCAACTCACGCGCCATCCCACTTCCAGCCATCACCCCCACGCCTGCCCCGGGGCCAGCCCCACCACAGAGAGGCCGGTTGGTTCCTGCTCACTTCTGTGCCGTCCCTTCCCGACCAGACCCCAGTGCAGGAGATAAGCTTCAGACAAGTCTTTCCATGTCCCTCTGCATGACAATAGACTTCCTCCCCTCTCCCATTCCACAGGCCCACCAGGGACATCCACCTTTGTCATTAGCTCAGGAGAGGATGCAAGATGAGAATCTCTGCTATTGTGTGGGGAGACTCAGTTTCCCGGGTTTCCCCCATGGACACATGTTCTTCAGCTGGGTCTGATTTTCTCCAGACAAGCTGTCTTGGGAAGGATTTGGCCAGCCCTAAGAACCTGAAGGGAAAGGGCGGAGGGGGGTTCTCTCTCTGCCCCCGACAGCCCCGAGCTGGGTCGGTCCCTCAGACCTGGCCAGGGGCACCCCATCCCCCGGCGCCCTTCCCCGGGGCATCCAAGGGCAGGCTCGGCGCCAGCCCCACCCCGCTCGCCACGGCCCGACCATCGTCCTCCCTCGGGGGGCCTGGGCAGGACAGGGACCCGGCTGTGGGAGGCCTCCAGATCTCAGGCCTGGCACAGCGTTTACCAGGCTGCTTCCTCCTCTGACAGGGGCCCAGCACACGCCCCAGGAGACTTGGCAGCCGCCCCCAGGGCTCTAGCCTCTGGAACTCGTCCCCTTGGAAGGGGCCTGGCCCAGGTGCCAGGTTCGGCTGGTCGGCCAGCCTCCTTTGGAGAAAGCAGGCAAGCCGAGCCAGGCTTGCAGTGGCCCTGGCGTGACACCTGCCACCTCAGGCAGAGGGCCTCCCGCGTGCCCTCCATGGCGGGTTTCTCCCCGGAGCCGTGGCCTGGGCACTAGGAAGGCCGGGCCTCCCCGACTCCCGGGAGGAGGGGCTAGCCCAGTTGCGCCCTGGCCCCCAAACCCTCTGGTGCCGTCTGCCTGTCTCGGCACTTCTGACTCCACAGAGCCTTTCCTACATCTGGGCTGCCTGCCGTGGCAAAGTGCAGGCGTGGGGTGAGGCCATGGTTTTCTCTTTCCAGGAAAAAATGAGCCCCTGGCTGAAGCAGCAGGCCCAGGCAGAGCCTTGAGCTTGAAGCCCAGTAGGTCTGTGGCCCTCAGGGCCAGAGCCATGCTTTCAAGGCAGGGAAGCGGCCTGCAAGCTGAGTGGGAGTGGGGGAGGGGAGGGAGACAGCTGAAGCCGAGTCCAGAAGGGCGGCGATGGAAGAGCTGCAGCTGGGTCAGAGCCTGGAGGAAGGGCGGGGCCTTCACTGAGGACCCCCCCCCCCCGAGGGCAGCCCTAGGCCCCGGCGGTCACGCATGCGCCCTTGGCCTGTGCGGTGTGTGGGGGGTTGAACCCAAGCCCGCAGGGCTCCCGGAGCGGCCAGAGAAAGAAGGGCCCATGGAGAGGTAGGCGAGGTGGGCAGGGGGCGCCAGCTTACTCTCCTCAGCTCCCTGAGGGAGAGAGAGAGAGACAGAGACAGAGAGAGAGATCCCTGACCTCTGAGTCTCTGCCTCCACCGCTGGCTGGTGCCAACTCACGCGCCATCCCACTTCCAGCCATCACCCCCACGCCTGCCCCGGGGCCCGCGTCACCACAGAGAGGCCGGTTGGTTCCTGCTCACCTCTGTGCCGTCCCTTCCCGACCTGACCCCAGTGCAGGGGATAAGCTTCAGACAAGTCTTTCCATGTCCCTCTGCATGACAATAGACTTCCTCCCCTCTCCCATTCCACAGGCCCACCCGGGACAGCCACCTTTGTCATTAGCTCAGGAGAGGATGCAAGATGAGAATCTCTGCTATTGTGTGGGGAGACTCAGTTTCCCGGGTTTCCCCCATGGACACATGTTCTTCAGCTGGGTCTGATTTTCTCCAGACAAGCTGTCTTGGGAAGGATTTGGCCAGCCCTAAGAACCTGAAGGGAAAGGGCGGAGGGGGGTTCTCTCTCTGCCCCAGACAGCCCCGAGCTGGGTCCGTCCCTCAGACCTGGCCAGGGGCACCCCATCCCCCGGCGCCCTTCCCCGGGGCATCCAAGGGCAGGCTCGGCGCCAGCCCCACCCCGCTCGCCACGGCCCGACCATCGTCCTCCCTCGGGGGGCCTGGGCAGGACAGGGACCCGGCTGTGGGAGGCCTCCAGATCTCAGGCCTGGCACACCGTTTACCAGGCTGCTTCCTCCTCTGACGGGGGCCCAGCACACGCCCCAGGAGACTTGGCAGCCGCCCCCAGGGCTCTAGCCTCTGGAACTCGTCCCCTTGGAAGGGGCCTGGCCCAGGTGCCAGGTTCGGCTGGTCGGCCAGCCTCCTTTGGAGAAAGCAGGCAAGCCGAGCCAGGCTTGCAGTGGCCCTGGCGTGACACCTGCCACCTCAGGCAGAGGGCCTCCCGCGTGCCCTCCATGGCGGGTTTCTCCCCGGAGCCGTGGCCTGTGCACTAGGAAGGCCAGGCCTCCCCGACTCCCGGGAGGAGGGGCTAGCCCAGTTTCGCCCTGGCCCCCAAACCCTCTGGTGCCATCTGCCTGTCTCGGCACTTCTGACTCCACAGAGCCTTTCCTACATCTGGGCTGCCTGCCGTGGCAAAGTGCAGGCGTGGGGTGAGGCCATGGTTTTGTCTTTCCAGGAAAAAATGAGCCCCTGGCCGAAGCAGCAGGCCCAGGCAGAGCCTTGATCTTGAAGCCCAGTAGGTCTGTGGCCCTCAGGGCCAGAGCCATGCTTTCAAGGCAGGGAAGCGGCCTGCAAGCTGAGTGGGAGTGGGGGAGGGGAGGGAGACAGCTGAAGCCGAGTCCAGAAGGGCGGCGATGGAAGAGCTGCAGCTGGGTCAGAGCCTGGAGGGAGGGCGGGGCCTTCACTGAGGACCCCCCCCCCCCCCCCCGAGGCCAGCCCTAGGCCCCGGCGGTCACGCATGCGCCCTTGGCCTGTGCGGTGTGTGGGGGGTTGAACACAAGCCCGCAGGGCTCCCGGAGCGGCCAGAGAAAGAAGGGCCCATGGAGAGGTAGGCGAGGTGGGCAGGGGGCGGCACCTTACTCTCCTCAGCTCCCTGAGGGAGAGAGAGAGAGACAGAGACAGAGAGAGAGATCCCTGACCTCTGAGTCTCTGCCTCCACTGCTGGCTGGTGCCAACTCACGCGCCATCCCACTTCCAGCCATCACCCCCACGCCTGCCCTGGGGCCAGCCCCACCACAGAGAGGCCGGTTGGTTCCTGCTCACCTCTGTGCCATCCCTTCCCGACCTGACCCCAGTGCAGGGGATAAGCTTCAGACAAGTCTTTCCATGTCCCTCTGCATGACAATAGACTTCCTCCCCTCTCCCATTCCACAGGCCCACCCGGGACAGCCACCTTTGTCATTAGCTCAGGAGAAGATGCAAGATGAGAATCTCTGCTATTGTGTGGGGAGACTCAGTTTCCCGGGTTTCCCCCATGGACACATGTTCTTCAGCTGGGTCTGATTTTCTCCAGACAAGCTGTCTTGGGAAGGATTTGGCCAGCCCTAAGAACCTGAAGGGAAAGGGCGGAGGGGGGTTCTCTCTCTGCCCCCGACAGCCCCGAGCTGGGTCGGTCCCTCAGACCTGGCCAGGGGCACCCCATCCCCCGGCGCCCTTCCCCGGGGCATCCAAGGGCAGGCTCGGCGCCAGCCCCACCCCGCTCGCCACTGCCCGACCATCGTCCTCCCTCGGGGGGCCTGGGCAGTACAGGGACCCGGCTGTGGGAGGCCTCCAGATCTCAGGCCTGGCACACCGTTTACCAGGCTGCTTCCTCCTCTGACGGGGGCCCAGCACACGCCCCAGGAGACTTGGCAGCCGCCCCCAGGGCTCTATCCTCTGGAACTCGTCCCCTTGGAAGGGGCCTGGCCCAGGTGCCAGGTTCGGCTGGTCGGCCAGCCTCCTTTGGAGAAAGCAGGCAAGCCGAGCCAGGCTTGCAGTGGCCCTGGCGTGACACCTGCCACCTCAGGCAGAGGGCCTCCCGCGTGCCCTCCATGGCGGGTTTCTCCCCGGAGCCGTGGCCTGGGCACTAGGAAGGCCGGGCCTCCCCGACTCCCGGGAGGAGGGGCTAGCCCAGTTTCGCCCTGGCCCCCAAACCCTCTGGTGCCATCTGCCTGTCTCGGCACTTCTGACTCCACAGAGCCTTTCCTACATCTGGGCTGCCTGCCGTGGCAAAGTGCAGGCGTGGGGTGAGGCCATGGTTTTGTCTTTCCAGGAAAAAATGAGCCCCTGGCCGAAGCAGCAGGCCCAGGCAGAGCCTTGAGCTTGAAGCCCAGTAGGTCTGTGGCCCTCAGGGCCAGAGCCATGCTTTCAAGGCAGGGAAGCGGCCTGCAAGCTGAGTGGGAGTGGGGGAGGGGAGGGAGACAGCTGAAGCCGAGTCCAGAAGGGCGGCGATGGAAGAGCTGCAGCTGGGTCAGAGCCTGGAGGGAGGGCGGGGCCTTCACTGAGGACCCCCCCCGGAGGCCAGCCCTAGGCCCCGGCGGTCACGCATGCGCCCTTGGCCTGTGCGGTGTGTGGGGGGTTGAACCCAAGCCCGCAGGGCTCCCGGAGCGGCCAGAGAAAGAAGGGCCCATGGAGAGGTAGGCGAGGTGGGCAGGGGGCGCCACCTTACTCTCCTCAGCTCCCTGAGGGAGAGAGAGAGAGACAGAGACAGAGAGAGAGATCCCTGACCTCTGAGTCTCTGCCTCCACCGCTGGCTGGTGCCAACTCACGCGCCATCCCACTTCCAGCCATCACCCCCACGCCTGCCCCGGGGCCAGCCCCACCACAGAGAGGCCGGTTGGTTCCTGCTCACTTCTGTGCCGTCCCTTCCCGACCAGACCCCAGTGCAGGAGATAAGCTTCAGACAAGTCTTTCCATGTCCCTCTGCATGACAATAGACTTCCTCCCCTCTCCCATTCCACAGGCCCACCAGGGACATCCACCTTTGTCATTAGCTCAGGAGAGGATGCAAGATGAGAATCTCTGCTATTGTGTGGGGAGACTCAGTTTCCCGGGTTTCCCCCATGGACACATGTTCTTCAGCTGGGTCTGATTTTCTCCAGACAAGCTGTCTTGGGAAGGATTTGGCCAGCCCTAAGAACCTGAAGGGAAAGGGCGGAGGGGGCTTCTCTCTCTGCCCCCGACAGCCCCGAGCTGGGTCCGTCCCTCAGACCTGGCCAGGGGCACCCCATCCCCCGGCGCCCTTCCCCGGGGCATCCAAGGGCAGGCTCGGCGCCAGCCCCACCCCGCTCGCCACGGCCCGACCATCGTCCTCCCTCGGGGGGCCTGGGCAGGACAGGGACCCGGCTGTGGGAGGCCTCCAGATCTCAGGCCTGGCACACCGTTTACCAGGCTGCTTCCTCCTCTGACGGGGGCCCAGCACACGCCCCAGGAGACTTGGCAGCCGACCCCAGGGCTCTAGCCTCTGGAACTCGTCCCCTTGGAAGGGGCCTGGCCCAGGTGCCAGGTTCGGCTGGTCGGCCAGCCTCCTTTGGAGAAAGCAGGCAAGCCGAGCCAGGCTTGCAGTGGCCCTGGCGTGACACCTGCCACCTCAGGCAGAGGGCCTCCCGCGTGCCCTCCATGGCGGGTTTCTCCCCGGAGCCGTGGCCTGTGCACTAGGAAGGCCAGGCCTCCCCGACTCCCGGGAGGAGGGGCTAGCCCACTTGCGCCCTGGCCCCCAAACCCTCTGGTGCCATCTGCCTGTCTCGGCACTTCTGACTCCACAGAGCCTTTCCTACATCTGGGCTGCCTGCCGTGGCAAAGTGCAGGCGTGGGGTGAGGCCATGGTTTTGTCTTTCCAGGAAAAAATGAGCCCCTGGCCGAAGCAGCAGGCCCAGGCAGAGCCTTGAGCTTGAAGCCCAGTAGGTCTGTGGCCCTCAGGGCCAGAGCCATGCTTTCAAGGCAGGGAAGCGGCCTGCAAGCTGAGTGGGAGTGGGGGAGGGGAGGGAGACAGCTGAAGCCGAGTCCAGAAGGGCGGCGATGGAAGAGCTGCAGCTGGGTCAGAGCCTGGAGGGAGGGCGGGGCCTTCACTGAGGACCCCCCCCGGAGGCCAGCCCTAGGCCCCGGCGGTCACGCATGCGCCCTTGGCCTGTGCGGTGTGTGGGGGGTTGAACCCAAGCCCGCAGGGCTCCCGGAGCGGCCAGAGAAAGAAGGGCCCATGGAGAGGTAGGCGAGGTGGGCAGGGGGCGCCAGCTTACTCTCCTCAGCTCCCTGAGGGAGAGAGAGAGAGACAGAGACAGAGAGAGAGATCCCTGACCTCTGAGTCTCTGCCTCCACCGCTGGCTGGTGCCAACTCACGCGCCATCCCACTTCCAGCCATCACCCCCACGCCTGCCCCGGGGCCAGCCCCACCACAGAGAGGCCGGTTGGTTCCTGCTCACTTCTGTGCCGTCCCTTCCCGACCAGACCCCAGTGCAGGAGATAAGCTTCAGACAAGTCTTTCCATGTCCCTCTGCATGACAATAGACTTCCTCCCCTCTCCCATTCCACAGGCCCACCAGGGACATCCACCTTTGTCATTAGCTCAGGAGAGGATGCAAGATGAGAATCTCTGCTATTGTGTGGGGAGACTCAGTTTCCCGGGTTTCCCCCATGGACACATGTTCTTCAGCTGGGTCTGATTTTCTCCAGACAAGCTGTCTTGGGAAGGATTTGGCCAGCCCTAAGAACCTGAAGGGAAAGGGCGGAGGGGGGTTCTCTCTCTGCCCCCGACAGCCCCGAGCTGGGTCGGTCCCTCAGACCTGGCCAGGGGCACCCCATCCCCCGGCGCCCTTCCCCGGGGCATCCAAGGGCAGGCTCGGCGCCAGCCCCACCCCGCTCGCCACTGCCCGACCATCGTCCTCCCTCGGGGGGCCTGGGCAGGACAGGGACCCGGCTGTGGGAGGCCTCCAGATCTCAGGCCTGGCACACCGTTTACCAGGCTGCTTCCTCCTCTGACGGGGGCCCAGCACACGCCCCAGGAGACTTGGCAGCCGCCCCCAGGGCTCTATCCTCTGGAACTCGTCCCCTTGGAAGGGGCCTGGCCCAGGTGCCAGGTTCGGCTGGTCGGCCAGCCTCCTTTGGAGAAAGCAGGCAAGCCGAGCCAGGCTTGCAGTGGCCCTGGCGTGACACCTGCCACCTCAGGCAGAGGGCCTCCCGCGTGCCCTCCATGGCGGGTTTCTCCCCGGAGCCGTGGCCTGGGCACTAGGAAGGCCGGGCCTCCCCGACTCCCGGGAGGAGGGCTAGCCCAGTTTCGCCCTGGCCCCCAAACCCTCTGGTGCCATCTGCCTGTCTCGGCACTTCTGACTCCACAGAGCCTTTCCTACATCTGGGCTGCCTGCCGTGGCAAAGTGCAGGCGTGGGGTGAGGCCATGGTTTTGTCTTTCCAGGAAAAAATGAGCCCCTGGCCGAAGCAGCAGGCCCAGGCAGAGCCTTGAGCTTGAAGCCCAGTAGGTCTGTGGCCCTCAGGGCCAGAGCCATGCTTTCAAGGCAGGGAAGCGGCCTGCAAGCTGAGTGGGAGTGGGGGAGGGGAGGGAGACAGCTGAAGCCGAGTCCAGAAGGGCGGCGATGGAAGAGCTGCAGCTGGGTCAGAGCCTGGAGGGAGGGCGGGGCCTTCACTGAGGACCCCCCCCGGAGGCCAGCCCTAGGCCCCGGCGGTCACGCATGCGCCCTTGGCCTGTGCGGTGTGTGGGGGGTTGAACCCAAGCCCGCAGGGCTCCCGGAGCGGCCAGAGAAAGAAGGGCCCATGGAGAGGTAGGCGAGGTGGGCAGGGGGCGCCAGCTTACTCTCCTCAGCTCCCTGAGGGAGAGAGAGAGAGACAGAGACAGAGAGAGAGATCCCTGACCTCTGAGTCTCTGCCTCCACCGCTGGCTGGTGCCAACTCACGCGCCATCCCACTTCCAGCCATCACCCCCACGCCTGCCCCGGGGCCAGCCCCACCACAGAGAGGCCGGTTGGTTCCTGCTCACCTCTGTGCCGTCCCTTCCCGACCTGACCCCAGTGCAGGGGATAAGCTTCAGACAAGTCTTTCCATGTCCCTCTGCATGACAATAGACTTCCTCCCCTCTCCCATTCCACAGGCCCACCCGGTACAGCCACCTTTGTCATTAGCTCAGGAGAAGATGCAAGATGAGAATCTCTGCTATTGTGTGGGGAGACTCAGTTTCCCGGGTTTCCCCCATGGACACATGTTCTTCAGCTGGGTCTGATTTTCTCCAGACAAGCTGTCTTGGGAAGGATTTGGCCAGCCCTAAGAACCTGAAGGGAAAGGGCGGAGGGGGGTTCTCTCTCTGCCCCCGACAGCCCTGAGCTGGGTCGGTCCCTCAGACCTGGCCAGGGGCACCCCATCCCCCGGCGCCCTTCCCCGGGGCATCCAAGGGCAGGCTCGGCGCCAGCCCCACCCCGCTCGCCACTGCCCGACCATCGTCCTCCCTCGGGGGTCCTGGGCAGCACAGGGATCCGGGTGTGGGAGGCCTCCAGATCTCAGGCCTGGCACACCGTTTACCAGGCTGCTTCCTCCTCTGACAGGGGCCCAGCACACGCCCCAGGAGACTTGGCAGCCGCCCCCAGGGCTCTATCCTCTGGAACTCGTCCCCTTGGAAGGGGCCTGGCCCAGGTGCCAGGTTCGGCTGGTCGGCCAGCCTCCTTTGGAGAAAGCAGGCAAGCCGAGCCAGGCTTGCAGTGGCCCTGGCGTGACACCTGCCACCTCAGGCAGAGGGCCTCCCGCGTGCCCTCCATGGCGGGTTTCTCCCCGGAGCCGTGGCCTGGGCACTAGGAAGGCCGGGCCTCCCCGACTCCCGGGAGGAGGGGCTAACCCAGTTGCGCCCTGGCCCCCAAACCCTCTGGTGCCATCTGCCTGTCTCGGCACTTCTGACTCCACAGAGCCTTTCCTACATCTGGGCTGCCTGCCGTGGCAAAGTGCAGGCGTGGGGTGAGGCCATGGTTTTGTCTTTCCAGGAAAAAATGAGCCCCTGGCCGAAGCAGCAGGCCCAGGCAGAGCCTTGAGCTTGAAGCCCAGTAGGTCTGTGGCCCTCAGGGCCAGAGCCATGCTTTCAAGGCAGGGAAGCGGCCTGCAAGCTGAGTGGGAGTGGGGGAGGGGAGGGAGACAGCTGAAGCCGAGTCCAGAAGGGCGGCGATGGAAGAGCTGCAGCTGGGTCAGAGCCTGGAGGGAGGGCGGGGCCTTCACTGAGGACCCCCCCCCCGGGGCCAGCCCTAGGCACAGGCGGTCACACATGCGTCCTTGGCCTGTGCGGTGTGTGGGGGGTTGAACCCAAGCCCGCAGGGCTCCCGGAGCGGCCAGAGAAAGAAGGGCCCATGGAGAGGTAGGCGAGGTGGGCAGGGGGCGCCAGCTTACTCTCCTCAGCTCCCTGAGGGAGAGAGAGAGAGACAGAGACAGAGAGAGAGATCCCTGACCTCTGAGTCTCTGCCTCCACCGCTGGCTGGTGCCAACTCACGCGCCATCCCACTTCCAGCCATCACCCCCACGCCTGCCCTGGGGCCAGCCCCACCACAGACAGGCCGGTTGGTTCCTGCTCACCTCTGTGCCGTCCCTTCCCGACCTGACCCCAGTGCAGGGGATAAGCTTCAGACAAGTCTTTCCATGTCCCTCTGCATGACAATAGACTTCCTCCCCTCTCCCATTCCACAGGCCCACCCGGGACAGCCACCTTTGTCATTAGCTCAGGAGAAGATGCAAGATGAGAATCTCTGCTATTGTGTGGGGAGACTCAGTTTCCCGGGTTTCCCCCATGGACACATGTTCTTCAGCTGGGTCTGATTTTCTCCAGACAAGCTGTCTTGGGAAGGATTTGGCCAGCCCTAAGAACCTGAAGGGAAAGGGCGGAGGGGGGTTCTCTCTCTGCCCCCGACAGCCCCGAGCTGGGTCGGTCCCTCAGACCTGGCCAGGGGCACCCCATCCCCCGGCGCCCTTCCCCGGGGCATCCAAGGGCAGGCTCGGCGCCAGCCCCACCCCGCTCGCCACTGCCCGACCATCGTCCTCCCTCGGGGGGCCTGGGCAGGACAGGGACCCGGCTGTGGGAGGCCTCCAGATCTCAGGCCTGGCACACCGTTTACCAGGCTGCTTCCTCCTCTGACGGGGGCCCAGCACACGCCCCAGGAGACTTGGCAGCCGCCCCCAGGGCTCTATCCTCTGGAACTCGTCCCCTTGGAAGGGGCCTGGCCCAGGTGCCAGGTTCGGCTGGTCGGCCAGCCTCCTTTGGAGAAAGCAGGCAAGCCGAGCCAGGCTTGCAGTGGCCCTGGCGTGACACCTGCCACCTCAGGCAGAGGGCCTCCCGCGTGCCCTCCATGGCGGGTTTCTCCCCGGAGCCGTGGCCTGGGCACTAGGAAGGCCGGGCCTCCCCGACTCCCGGGAGGAGGGGCTAGCCCAGTTTCGCCCTGGCCCCCAAACCCTCTGGTGCCATCTGCCTGTCTCGGCACTTCTGACTCCACAGAGCCTTTCCTACATCTGGGCTGCCTGCCGTGGCAAAGTGCAGTCGTGGGGTGAGGCCATGGTTTTGTCTTTCCAGGAAAAAATGAGCCCCTGGCCGAAGCAGCAGGCCCAGGCAGAGCCTTGAGCTTGAAGCCCAGTAGGTCTGTGGCCCTCAGGGCCAGAGCCATGCTTTCAAGGCAGGGAAGCGGCCTGCAAGCTGAGTGGGAGTGGGGGAGGGGAGGGAGACAGCTGAAGCCGAGTCCAGAAGGGCGGCGATGGAAGAGCTGCAGCTGGGTCAGAGCCTGGAGGGAGGGCGGGGCCTTCACTGAGGACCCCCCCCCGGAGGCCAGCCCTAGGCACCGGCGGTCACGCATGCGCCCTTGGCCTGTGCGGTGTGTGGGGGGTTGAACCCAAGCCCGCAGGGCTCCCGGAGCGGCCAGAGAAAGAAGGGCCCATGGAGAGGTAGGCGAGGTGGGCAGGGGGCGCCAGCTTACTCTCCTCAGCTCCCTGAGGGAGAGAGAGAGAGACAGAGACAGAGAGAGAGATCCCTGACCTCTGAGTCTCTGCCTCCACCGCTGGCTGGTGCCAACTCACGCGCCATCCCACTTCCAGCCATCACCCCCACGCCTGCCCCGTGGCCAGCCCCACCACAGAGAGGCCGGTTGGTTCCTGCTCACTTCTGTGCCGTCCCTTCCCGACCTGACCCCAGTGCAGGAGATAAGCTTCAGACAAGTCTTTCCATGTCCCTCTGCATGACAATAGACTTCCTCCCCTCTCCCATTCCACAGGCCCACCAGGGACATCCACCTTTGTCATTAGCTCAGGAGAGGATGCAAGATGAGAATCTCTGCTATTGTGTGGGGAGACTCAGTTTCCCGGGTTTCCCCCATGGACACATGTTCTTCAGCTGGGTCTGATTTTCTCCAGACAAGCTGTCTTGGGAAGGATTTGGCCAGCCCTAAGAACCTGAAGGGAAAGGGCGGAGGGGGGTTCTCTCTCTGCCCCCGACAGCCCCGAGCTGGGTCGGTCCCTCAGACCTGGCCAGGGGCACCCCATCCCCCGGCGCCCTTCCCCGGGGCATCCAAGGGCAGGCTCGGCGCCAGCCCCACCCCGCTCGCCACGGCCCGACCATCGTCCTCCCTCGGGGGGCCTGGGCAGGACAGGGACCCGGCTGTGGGAGGCCTCCAGATCTCAGGCCTGGCACACCGTTTACCAGGCTGCTTCCTCCTCTGACGGGGGCCCAGCACACGCCCCAGGAGACTTGGCAGCCGCCCCCAGGGCTCTATCCTCTGGAACTCGTCCCCTTGGAAGGGGCCTGGCCCAGGTGCCAGGTTCGGCTGGTCGGCCAGCCTCCTTTGGAGAAAGCAGGCAAGCCGAGCCAGGCTTGCAGTGGCCCTGGCGTGACACCTGCCACCTCAGGCAGAGGGCCTCCCGCGTGCCCTCCATGGCGGGTTTCTCCCCGGAGCCGTGGCCTGGGCACTAGGAAGGCCGGGCCTCCCCGACTCCCGGGAGGAGGGGCTAGCCCAGTTGCGCCCTGGCCCCCAAACCCTCTGGTGCCGTCTGCCTGTCTCGGCACTTCTCACTCCACAGAGCCTTTCCTACATCTGGGCTGCCTGCCGTGGCAAAGTGCAGGCGTGGGGTGAGGCCATGGTTTTCTCTTTCCAGGAAAAAATGAGCCCCTGGCTGAAGCAGCAGGCCCAGGCAGAGCCTTGAGCTTGAAGCCCAGTAGGTCTGTGGCCCTCAGGGCCAGAGCCATGCTTTCAAGGCAGGGAAGCGGCCTGCAAGCTGAGTGGGAGTGGGGGAGGGGAGGGAGACAGCTGAAGCCGAGTCCAGAAGGGCGGCGATGGAAGAGCTGCAGCTGGGTCAGAGCCTGGAGGAAGGGCGGGGCCTTCACTGAGGACCCCCCCCCCCCCCCCGAGGGCAGCCCTAGGCCCCGGCGGTCAGGCATGCGCCCTTGGCCTGTGCGGTGTGTGGGGGGTTGAACCCAAGCCCGCAGGGCTCCCGGAGCGGCCAGAGAAAGAAGGGCCCATGGAGAGGTAGGCGAGGTGGGCAGGGGGCGCCAGCTTACTCTCCTCAGCTCCCTGAGGGAGAGAGAGAGAGACAGAGACAGAGAGAGAGATCCCTGACCTCTGAGTCTCTGCCTCCACCGCTGGCTGGTGCCAACTCACGCGCCATCCCACTTCCAGCCATCACCCCCACGCCTGCCCCGGGGCCCGCGTCACCACAGAGAGGCCGGTTGGTTCCTGCTCACCTCTGTGCCGTCCCTTCCCGACCTGACCCCAGTGCAGGGGATAAGCTTCAGACAAGTCTTTCCATGTCCCTCTGCATGACAATAGAATCCTCCCCTCTCCCATTCCACAGGCCCACCCGGGACATCCACCTTTGTCATTAGCTCAGGAGAGGATGCAAGATGAGAATCTCTGCTATTGTGTGGGGAGACTCAGTTTCCCGGGTTTCCCCCATGGACACATGTTCTTCAGCTGGGTCTGATTTTCTCCAGACAAGCTGTCTTGGGAAGGATTTGGCCAGCCCTAAGAACCTGAAGGGAAAGGGCGGAGGGGGGTTCTCTCTCTGCCCCCGACAGCCCTGAGCTGGGTCCGTCCCTCAGACCTGGCCAGGGGCACCCCATCCCCCGGCGCCCTTCCCCGGGGCATCCAAGGGCAGGCTCGGCGCCAGCCCCACCCCGCTCGCCACGGCCCGACCATCGTCATCCCTCGGGGGGCCTGGGCAGGACAGGGACCCGGCTGTGGGAGGCCTCCAGATCTCAGGCCTGGCACACCGTTTACCAGGCTGCTTCCTCCTCTGACGGGGGCCCAGCACACGCCCCAGGAGACTTGGCAGCCGCCCCCAGGGCTCTAGCCTCTGGAACTCGTCCCCTTGGAAGGGGCCTGGCCCAGGTGCCAGGTTCGGCTGGTCGGCCAGCCTCCTTTGGAGAAAGCAGGCAAGCCGAGCCAGGCTTGCAGTGGCCCTGGCGTGACACCTGCCACCTCAGGCAGAGGGCCTCCCGCGTGCCCTCCATGGCGGTTTTCTCCCCGGAGCCGTGGCCTGGGCACTAGGAAGGCCGGGCCTCCCCGACTCCCGGGAGGAGGGGCTAGCCCAGTTGCGCCCTGGCCCCCAAACCCTCTGGTGCCGTCTGCCTGTCTCGGCACTTCTGACTCCACAGAGCCTTTCCTACATCTGGGCTGCCTGCCGTGGCAAAGTGCAGGCGTGGGGTGAGGCCATGGCTTTGTCTTTCCAGGAAAAAATGAGCCCCTGGCTGAAGCAGCAGGCCCAGGCAGAGCCTTGAGCTTGAAGCCCAGTAGGTCTGTGGCCCTCAGGGCCAGAGCCATGCTTTCAAGGCAGGGAAGCGGCCTGCAAGCTGAGTGGGAGTGGGGGAGGGGAGGGAGACAGCTGAAGCCGAGTCCAGAAGGGCGGCGATGGAAGAGCTGCAGCTGGGTCAGAGCCTGGAGGAAGGGCGGGGCCTTCACTGAGGACCCCCCCCCCCCGAGGGCAGCCCTAGGCCCCGGCGGTCACGCATGCGCCCTTGGCCTGTGCGGTGTGTGGGGGGTTGAACCCAAGCCCGCAGGGCTCCCGGAGCGGCCAGAGAAAGAAGGGCCCATGGAGAGGTAGGCGAGGTGGGCAGGGGGCGCCAGCTTACTCTCCTCAGCTCCCTGAGGGAGAGAGAGAGAGACAGAGACAGAGAGAGAGATCCCTGACCTCTGAGTCTCTGCCTCCACCGCTGGCTGGTGCCAACTCACGCGCCATCCCACTTCCAGCCATCACCCCCACGCCTGCCCCGGGGCCCGCGTCACCACAGAGAGGCCGGTTGGTTCCTGCTCACCTCTGTGCCGTCCCTTCCTGACCTGACCCCAGTGCAGGGGATAAGCTTCAGACAAGTCTTTCCCTGTCCCTCTGCATGACAATAGACTTACTCCCCTCTCCCATTCCACAGGCCCACCCGGGACATCCACCTTTGTCATTAGCTCAGGAGAGGATGCAAGATGAGAATCTCTGCTATTGTGTGGGGAGACTCAGTTTCCCGGGTTTCCCCCATGGACACATGTTCTTCAGCTGGGTCTGATTTTCTCCAGACAAGCTGTCTTGGGAAGGATTTGGCCAGCCCTAAGAACCTGAAGGGAAAGGGCGGAGGGGGGTTCTCTCTCTGCCCCCGACAGCCCCGAGCTGGGTCCGTCCCTCAGACCTGGCCAGGGGCACCCCATCCCCCGGCGCCCTTCCCCGGGGCATCCAAGGGCAGGCTCGGCGCCAGCCCCACCCCGCTCGCCACGGCCCGACCATCGTCCTCCCTCGGGGGGCCTGGGCAGGACAGGGACCCGGCTGTGGGAGGCCTCCAGATCTCAGGCCTGGCACACCGTTTACCAGGCTGCTTCCTCCTCTGACGGGGGCCCAGCACACGCCCCAGGAGACTTGGCAGCCGCCCCCAGGGCTCTAGCCTCTGGAACTCGTCCCCTTGGAAGGGGCCTGGCCCAGGTGCCAGGTTCGGCTGGTCGGCCAGCCTCCTTTGGAGAAAGCAGGCAAGCCGAGCCAGGCTTGCAGTGGCCCTGGCGTGACACCTGCCACCTCAGGCAGAGGGCCTCCCGCGTGCCCTCCATGGCGGGTTTCTCCCCGGAGCCGTGGCCTGTGCACTAGGAAGGCCAGGCCTCCCCGACTCCCGGGAGGAGGGGCTAGCCTACTTGCGCCCTGGCCCCCAAACCCTCTGGTGCCATCTGCCTGTCTCGGCACTTCTGACTCCACAGAGCCTTTCCTACATCTGGGCTGCCTGCCGTGGCAAAGTGCAGGCGTGGGGTGAGGCCATGGTTTTGTCTTTCCAGGAAAAAATGAGCCCCTGGCCGAAGCAGCAGGCCCAGGCAGAGCCTTGAGCTTGAAGCCCAGTAGGTCTGTGGCCCTCAGGGCCAGAGCCATGCTTTCAAGGCAGGGAAGCGGCCTGCAAGCTGAGTGGGAGTGGGGGAGGGGAGGGAGACAGCTGAAGCCGAGTCCAGAAGGGCAGCGATGGAAGAGCTGCAGCTGGGTCAGAGCCTGGAGGGAGGGCGGGGCCTTCACTGAGGACCCCCCCCCCCGAGGCCAGCCCTAGGCCCCGGCGGTCACGCATGCGCCCTTGGCCTGTGCGGTGTGTGGGGGGTTGAACACAAGCCCGCAGGGCTCCCGGAGCGGCCAGAGAAAGAAGGGCCCATGGAGAGGTAGGCGAGGTGGGCAGGGGGCGCCACCTTACTCTCCTCAGCTCCCTGAGGGAGAGAGAGAGAGACAGAGACAGAGAGAGAGATCCCTGACCTCTGAGTCTCTGCCTCCACCGCTGGCTGGTGCCAACTCACGCGCCATCCCACTTCCAGCCATCACCCCCACGCCTGCCCTGGGGCCAGCCCCACCACAGAGAGGCCGGTTGGTTCCTGCTCACCTCTGTGCCGTCCCTTCCCGACCTGACCCCAGTGCAGGGGATAAGCTTCAGACAAGTCTTTCCATGTCCCTCTGCATGACAATAGACTTCCTCCCCTCTCCCATTCCACAGGCCCACCCGGGACAGCCACCTTTGTCATTAGCTCAGGAGAAGATGCAAGATGAGAATCTCTGCTATTGTGTGGGGAGACTCAGTTTCCCGGGTTTCCCCCATGGACACATGTTCTTCAGCTGGGTCTGATTTTCTCCAGACAAGCTGTCTTGGGAAGGATTTGGCCAGCCCTAAGAACCTGAAGGGAAAGGGCGGAGGGGGGTTCTCTCTCTGCCCCCGACAGCCCCGAGCTGGGTCGGTCCCTCAGACCTGGCCAGGGGCACCCCATCCCCCGGCGCCCTTCCCCGGGGCATCCAAGGGCAGGCTCGGCGCCAGCCCCACCCCGCTCGCCACTGCCCGACCATCGTCCTCCCTCGGGGGGCCTGGGCAGGACAGGGACCCGGCTGTGGGAGGCCTCCAGATCTCAGGCCTGGCACACCGTTTACCAGGCTGCTTCCTCCTCTGACGGGGGCCCAGCACACGCCCCAGGAGACTTGGCAGCCGCCCCCAGGGCTCTATCCTCTGGAACTCGTCCCCTTGGAAGGGGCCTGGCCCAGGTGCCAGGTTCGGCTGGTCGGCCAGCCTCCTTTGGAGAAAGCAGGCAAGCCGAGCCAGGCTTGCAGTGGCCCTGGCGTGACACCTGCCACCTCAGGCAGAGGGCCTCCCGCGTGCCCTCCATGGCGGGTTTCTCCCCGGAGCCGTGGCCTGGGCACTAGGAAGGCCGGGCCTCCCCGACTCCCGGGAGGAGGGGCTAGCCCAGTTTCGCCCTGGCCCCCAAACCCTCTGGTGCCATCTGCCTGTCTCGGCACTTCTGACTCCACAGAGCCTTTCCTACATCTGGGCTGCCTGCCGTGGCAAAGTGCAGGCGTGGGGTGAGGCCATGGTTTTGTCTTTCCAGGAAAAAATGAGCCCCTGGCCGAAGCAGCAGGCCCAGGCAGAGCCTTGAGCTTGAAGCCCAGTAGGTCTGTGGCCCTCAGGGCCAGAGCCATGCTTTCAAGGCAGGGAAGCGGCCTGCAAGCTGAGTGGGAGTGGGGGAGGGGAGGGAGACAGCTGAAGCCGAGTCCAGAAGGGCGGCGATGGAAGAGCTGCAGCTGGGTCAGAGCCTGGAGGGAGGGCGGGGCCTTCACTGAGGACCCCCCCCGGAGGCCAGCCCTAGGCCCCGGCGGTCACGCATGCGCCCTTGGCCTGTGCGGTGTGTGGGGGGTTGAACCCAAGCCCGCAGGGCTCCCGGAGCGGCCAGAGAAAGAAGGGCCCATGGAGAGGTAGGCGAGGTGGGCAGGGGCGCCAGCTTACTCTCCTCAGCTCCCTGAGGGAGAGAGAGAGAGACAGAGACAGAGAGAGAGATCCCTGACCTCTGAGTCTCTGCCTCCACCGCTGGCTGGTGCCAACTCACGCGCCATCCCACTTCCAGCCATCACCCCCACGCCTGCCCCGGGGCCAGCCCCACCACAGAGAGGCCGGTTGGTTCCTGCTCACTTCTGTGCCGTCCCTTCCCGACCAGACCCCAGTGCAGGAGATAAGCTTCAGACAAGTCTTTCCATGTCCCTCTGCATGACAATAGACTTCCTCCCCTCTCCCATTCCACAGGCCCACCCGGGACAGCCACCTTTGTCATTAGCTCAGGAGAGGATGCAAGATGAGAATCTCTGCTATTGTGTGGGGAGACTCAGTTTCCCGGGTTTCCCCCATGGACACATGTTCTTCAGCTGGGTCTGATTTTCTCCAGACAAGCTGTCTTGGGAAGGATTTGGCCAGCCCTAAGAACCTGAAGGGAAAGGGCGGAGGGGGGTTCTCTCTCTGCCCCCGACAGCCCCGAGCTGGGTCGGTCCCTCAGACCTGGCCAGGGGCACCCCATCCCCCGGCGCCCTTCCCCGGGGCATCCAAGGGCAGGCTCGGCGCCAGCCCCACCCCGCTCGCCACTGCCCGACCATCGTCCTCCCTCGGGGGGCCTGGGCAGGACAGGGACCCGGCTGTGGGAGGCCTCCAGATCTCAGGCCTGGCACACCGTTTACCAGGCTGCTTCCTCCTCTGACGGGGGCCCAGCACACGCCCCAGGAGACTTGGCAGCCGCCCCCAGGGCTCTATCCTCTGGAACTCGTCCCCTTGGAAGGGGCCTGGCCCAGGTGCCAGGTTCGGCTGGTCGGCCAGCCTCCTTTGGAGAAAGCAGGCAAGCCGAGCCAGGCTTGCAGTGGCCCTGGCGTGACACCTGCCACCTCAGGCAGAGGGCCTCCCGCGTGCCCTCCATGGCGGGTTTCTCCCCGGAGCCGTGGCCTGGGCACTAGGAAGGCCGGGCCTCCCCGACTCCCGGGAGGAGGGGCTAGCCCAGTTGCGCCCTGGCCCCCAAACCCTCTGGTGCCGTCTGCCTGTCTCGGCACTTCTGACTCCACAGAGCCTTTCCTACATCTGGGCTGCCTGCCGTGGCAAAGTGCAGGCGTGGGGTGAGGCCATGGTTTTCTCTTTCCAGGAAAAAATGAGCCCCTGGCTGAAGCAGCAGGCCCAGGCAGAGCCTTGAGCTTGAAGCCCAGTAGGTCTGTGGCCCTCAGGGCCAGAGCCATGCTTTCAAGGCAGGGAAGCGGCCTGCAAGCTGAGTGGGAGTGGGGGAGGGGAGGGAGACAGCTGAAGCCGAGTCCAGAAGGGCGGCGATGGAAGAGCTGCAGCTGGGTCAGAGCCTGGAGGAAGGGCGGGGCCTTCACTGAGGACCCCCCCCCCCGGGGGGGCAGCCCTAGGCCCCGGCGGTCACGCATGCGCCCTTGGCCTGTGCGGTGTGTGGGGGGTTGAACCCAAGCCCGCAGGGCTCCCGGAGCGGCCAGAGAAAGAAGGGCCCATGGAGAGGTAGGCGAGGTGGGCAGGGGGCGCCAGCTTACTCTCCTCAGCTCCCTGAGGGAGAGAGAGAGAGACAGAGACAGAGAGAGAGATCCCTGAGCTCTGAGTCTCTGCCTCCACCGCTGGCTGGTGCCAACTCACGCGCCATCCCACTTCCAGCCATCACCCCCACGCCTGCCCCGGGGCCCGCGTCACCACAGAGAGGCCGGTTGGTTCCTGCTCACCTCTGTGCCGTCCCTTCCCGACCTGACCCCAGTGCAGGGATAAGCTTCAGACAAGTCTTTCCATGTCCCTCTGCATGACAATAGACTTCCTCCCCTCTCCCATTCCACAGGCCCACCCGGGACATCCACCTTTGTCATTAGCTCAGGAGAGGATGCAAGATGAGAATCTCTGCTATTGTGTGGGGAGACTCAGTCTCCCGGGTTTCCCCCATGGACACATGTTCTTCAGCTGGGTCTGATTTTCTCCAGACAAGCTGTCTTGGGAAGGATTTGGCCAGCCCTAAGAACCTGAAGGGAAAGGGCGGAGGGGGGTTCTCTCTCTGCCCCCGACAGCCCCGAGCTGGGTCCGTCCCTCAGACCTGGCCAGGGGCACCCCATCCCCCGGCGCCCTTCCCCGGGGCATCCAAGGGCAGGCTCGGCGCCAGCCCCACCCCGCTCGCCACGGCCCGACCATCGTCCTCCCTCGGGGGGCCTGGGCAGGACAGGGACCCGGCTGTGGGAGGCCTCCAGATCTCAGGCCTGGCACACCGTTTACCAGGCTGCTTCCTCCTCTGACGGGGGCCCAGCACACGCCCCAGGAGACTTGGCAGCCGCCCCCAGGGCTCTAGCCTCTGGAACTCGTCCCCTTGGAAGGGGCCTGGCCCAGGTGCCAGGTTCGGCTGGTCGGCCAGCCTCCTTTGGAGAAAGCAGGCAAGCCGAGCCAGGCTTGCAGTGGCCCTGGCGTGACACCTGCCACCTCAGGCAGAGGGCCTCCCGCGTGCCCTCCATGGCGGGTTTCTCCCCGGAGCCGTGGCCTGGGCACTAGGAAGGCCGGGCCTCCCCGACTCCCGGGAGGAGGGGCTAGCCCAGTTGCGCCCTGGCCCCCAAACCCTCTGGTGCCATCTGCCTGTCTCGGCACTTCTGACTCCACAGAGCCTTTCCTACATCTGGGCTGCCTGCCGTGGCAAAGTGCAGGCGTGGGGTGAGGCCATGGCTTTGTCTTTCCAGGAAAAAATGAGCCCCTGGCCGAAGCAGCAGGCCCAGGCAGAGCCTTGAGCTTGAAGCCCAGTAGGTCTGTGGCCCTCAGGGCCAGAGCCATGCTTTCAAGGCAGGGAAGCGGCCTGCAAGCTGAGTGGGAGTGGGGGAGGGGAGGGAGACAGCTGAAGCCGAGTCCAGAAGGGCGGCGATGGAAGAGCTGCAGCTGGGTCAGAGCCTGGAGGGAGGGCGGGGCCTTCACTGAGGACCCCCCCCGGAGGCCAGCCCTAGGCCCCGGCGGTCACGCATGCGCCCTTGGCCTGTGCGGTGTGTGGGGGGTTGAACCCAAGCCCGCAGGGCTCCCGGAGCGGCCAGAGAAAGAAGGGCCCATGGAGAGGTAGGCGAGGTGGGCAGGGGGCGCCAGCTTACTCTCCTCAGCTCCCTGAGGGAGAGAGAGAGAGACAGAGACAGAGAGAGAGATCCCTGACCTCTGAGTCTCTGCCTCCACCGCTGGCTGGTGCCAACTCACGCGCCATCCCACTTCCAGCCATCACCCCCACGCCTGCCCCAGGGCCAGCCCCACCACAGAGAGGCCGGTTGGTTCCTGCTCACTTCTGTGCCGTCCCTTCCCGACCAGACCCCAGTGCAGGAGATAAGCTTCAGACAAGTCTTTCCATGTCCCTCTGCATGACAATAGACTTCCTCCCCTCTCCCATTCCACAGGCCCACCAGGGACATCCACCTTTGTCATTAGCTCAGGAGAGGATGCAAGATGAGAATCTCTGCTATTGTGTGGGGAGACTCAGTTTCCCGGGTTTCCCCCATGGACACATGTTCTTCAGCTGGGTCTGATTTTCTCCAGACAAGCTGTCTTGGGAAGGATTTGGCCAGCCCTAAGAACCTGAAGGGAAAGGGCGGAGGGGGGTTCTCTCTCTGCCCCCGACAGCCCCGAGCTGGGTCGGTCCCTCAGACCTGGCCAGGGGCACCCCATCCCCCGGCGCCCTTCCCCGGGGCATCCAAGGGCAGGCTCGGCGCCAGCCCCACCCCGCTCGCCACTGCCCGACCATCGTCCTCCCTCGGGGGGCCTGGGCAGGACAGGGACCCGGCTGTGGGAGGCCTCCAGATCTCAGGCCTGGCACACCGTTTACCAGGCTGCTTCCTCCTCTGACGGGGGCCCAGCACACGCCCCAGGAGACTTGGCAGCCGCCCCCAGGGCTCTATCCTCTGGAACTCGTCCCCTTGGAAGGGGCCTGGCCCAGGTGCCAGGTTCGGCTGGTCGGCCAGCCTCCTTTGGAGAAAGCAGGCAAGCCGAGCCAGGCTTGCAGTGGC
Source organism: Diceros bicornis minor (assembly GCF_020826845.1). NCBI lineage: Eukaryota > Metazoa > Chordata > Mammalia > Perissodactyla > Rhinocerotidae > Diceros > Diceros bicornis. The sequence goes on from NW_026691333.1 coordinate 98,349, forward strand.
CCTGGCGTGACACCTGCCACCTCAGGCAGAGGGCCTCCCGCGTGCCCTCCATGGCGGGTTTCTCCCCGGAGCCGTGGCCTGGGCACTAGGAAGGCCGGGCCTCCCCGACTCCCGGGAGGAGGGGCTAGCCCAGTTGCGCCCTGGCCCCCAAACCCTCTGGTGCCGTCTGCCTGTCTCGGCACTTCTGACTCCACAGAGCCTTTCCTACATCTGGGCTGCCTGCCGTGGCAAAGTGCAGGCGTGGGGTGAGGCCATGGTTTTCTCTTTCCAGGAAAAAATGAGCCCCTGGCTGAAGCAGCAGGCCCAGGCAGAGCCTTGAGCTTGAAGCCCAGTAGGTCTGTGGCCCTCAGGGCCAGAGCCATGCTTTCAAGGCAGGGAAGCGGCCTGCAAGCTGAGTGGGAGTGGGGGAGGGGAGGGAGACAGCTGAAGCCGAGTCCAGAAGGGCGGCGATGGAAGAGCTGCAGCTGGGTCAGAGCCTGGAGGAAGGGCGGGGCCTTCACTGAGGACCCCCCCCCCCCCCCCCGAGGGCAGCCCTAGGCCCCGGCGGTCAGGCATGCGCCCTTGGCCTGTGCGGTGTGTGGGGGGTTGAACCCAAGCCCGCAGGGCTCCCGGAGCGGCCAGAGAAAGAAGGGCCCATGGAGAGGTAGGCGAGGTGGGCAGGGGGCGCCAGCTTACTCTCCTCAGCTCCCTGAGGGAGAGAGAGAGAGACAGAGACAGAGAGAGAGATCCCTGACCTCTGAGTCTCTGCCTCCACCGCTGGCTGGTGCCAACTCACGCGCCATCCCACTTCCAGCCATCACCCCCACGCCTGCCCCGGGGCCCGCGTCACCACAGAGAGGCCGGTTGGTTCCTGCTCACCTCTGTGCCGTCCCTTCCCGACCTGACCCCAGTGCAGGGGATAAGCTTCAGACAAGTCTTTCCATGTCCCTCTGCATGACAATAGACTTCCTCCCCTCTCCCATTCCACAGGCCCACCCGGGACATCCACCTTTGTCATTAGCTCAGGAGAGGATGCAAGATGAGAATCTCTGCTATTGTGTGGGGAGACTCAGTTTCCCGGGTTTCCCCCATGGACACATGTTCTTCAGCTGGGTCTGATTTTCTCCAGACAAGCTGTCTTGGGAAGGATTTGGCCAGCCCTAAGAACCTGAAGGGAAAGGGCGGAGGGGGGTTCTCTCTCTGCCCCCGACAGCCCCGAGCTGGGTCCGTCCCTCAGACCTGGCCAGGGGCACCCCATCCCCCGGCGCCCTTCCCCGGGGCATCCAAGGGCAGGCTCGGCGCCAGCCCCACCCCGCTCGCCACGGCCCGACCATCGTCCTCCCTCGGGGGGCCTGGGCAGGACAGGGACCCGGCTGTGGGAGGCCTCCAGATCTCAGGCCTGGCACACCGTTTACCAGGCTGCTTCCTCCTCTGACGGGGGCCCAGCACACGCCCCAGGAGACTTGGCAGCCGCCCCCAGGGCTCTAGCCTCTGGAACTCGTCCCCTTGGAAGGGGCCTGGCCCAGGTGCCAGGTTCGGCTGGTCGGCCAGCCTCCTTTGGAGAAAGCAGGCAAGCCGAGCCAGGCTTGCAGTGGCCCTGGCGTGACACCTGCCACCTCAGGCAGAGGGCCTCCCGCGTGCCCTCCATGGCGGGTTTCTCCCCGGAGCCGTGGCCTGTGCACTAGGAAGGCCAGGCCTCCCCGACTCCCGGGAGGAGGGGCTAGCCCACTTGCGCCCTGGCCCCCAAACCCTCTGGTGCCATCTGCCTGTCTCGGCACTTCTGACTCCACAGAGCCTTTCCTACATCTGGGCTGCCTGCCGTGGCAAAGTGCAGGCGTGGGGTGAGGCCATGGTTTTGTCTTTCCAGGAAAAAATGAGCCCCTGGCCGAAGCAGCAGGCCCAGTCAGAGCCTTGAGCTTGAAGCCCAGTAGGTCTGTGGCCCTCAGGGCCAGAGCCATGCTTTCAAGGCAGGGAAGCGGCCTGCAAGCTGAGTGGGAGTGGGGGAGGGGAGGGAGACAGCTGAAGCCGAGTCCAGAAGGGCGGCGATGGAAGAGCTGCAGCTGGGTCAGAGCCTGGAGGGAGGGCGGGGCCTTCACTGAGGACCCCCCCCCCCCCCGAGGCCAGCCCTAGGCCCCGGCGGTCACGCATGCGCCCTTGGCCTGTGCGGTGTGTGGGGGGTTGAACCCAAGCCCGCAGGGCTCCCGGAGCGGCCAGAGAAAGAAGGGCCCATGGAGAGGTAGGCGAGGTGGGCAGGGGGCGGCACCTTACTCTCCTCAGCTCCCTGAGGGAGAGAGAGAGAGACAGAGACAGAGAGAGAGATCCCTGACCTCTGAGTCTCTGCCTCCACCGCTGGCTGGTGCCAACTCACGCGCCATCCCACTTCCAGCCATCACCCCCACGCCTGCCCTGGGGCCAGCCCCACCACAGAGAGGCCGGTTGGTTCCTGCTCACCTCTGTGCCGTCCCTTCCCGACCTGACCCCAGTGCAGGGGATAAGCTTCAGACAAGTCTTTCCATGTCCCTCTGCATGACAATAGACTTACTCCCCTCTCCCATTCCACAGGCCCACCCGGGACATCCACCTTTGTCATTAGCTCAGGAGAGGATGCAAGATGAGAATCTCTGCTATTGTGTGGGGAGACTCAGTTTCCCGGGTTTCCCCCATGGACACATGTTCTTCAGCTGGGTCTGATTTTCTCCAGACAAGCTGTCTTGGGAAGGATTTGGCCAGCCCTAAGAACCTGAAGGGAAAGGGCGGAGGGGGGTTCTCTCTCTGCCCCCGACAGCCCCGAGCTGGGTCCGTCCCTCAGACCTGGCCAGGGGCACCCCATCCCCCGGCGCCCTTCCCCGGGGCATCCAAGGGCAGGCTCGGCGCCAGCCCCACCCCGCTCGCCACGGCCCGACCATCGTCCTCCCTCGGGGGGCCTGGGCAGGACAGGGACCCGGCTGTGGGAGGCCTCCAGATCTCAGGCCTGGCACACCGTTTACCAGGCTGCTTCCTCCTCTGACGGGGGCCCAGCACACGCCCCAGGAGACTTGGCAGCCGCCCCCAGGGCTCTAGCCTCTGGAACTCGTCCCCTTGGAAGGGGCCTGGCCCAGGTGCCAGGTTCGGCTGGTCGGCCAGCCTCCTTTGGAGAAAGCAGGCAAGCCGAGCCAGGCTTGCAGTGGCCCTGGCGTGACACCTGCCACCTCAGGCAGAGGGCCTCCCGCGTGCCCTCCATGGCGGGTTTCTCCCCGGAGCCGTGGCCTGTGCACTAGGAAGGCCAGGCCTCCCCGACTCCCGGGAGGAGGGGCTAGCCTACTTGCGCCCTGGCCCCCAAACCCTCTGGTGCCATCTGCCTGTCTCGGCACTTCTGACTCCACAGAGCCTTTCCTACATCTGGGCTGCCTGCCGTGGCAAAGTGCAGGCGTGGGGTGAGGCCATGGTTTTGTCTTTCCAGGAAAAAATGAGCCCCTGGCCGAAGCAGCAGGCCCAGGCAGAGCCTTGAGCTTGAAGCCCAGTAGGTCTGTGGCCCTCAGGGCCAGAGCCATGCTTTCAAGGCAGGGAAGCGGCCTGCAAGCTGAGTGGGAGTGGGGGAGGGGAGGGAGACAGCTGAAGCCGAGTCCAGAAGGGCAGCGATGGAAGAGCTGCAGCTGGGTCAGAGCCTGGAGGGAGGGCGGGGCCTTCACTGAGGACCCCCCCCCCCGAGGCCAGCCCTAGGCCCCGGCGGTCACGCATGCGCCCTTGGCCTGTGCGGTGTGTGGGGGGTTGAACACAAGCCCGCAGGGCTCCCGGAGCGGCCAGAGAAAGAAGGGCCCATGGAGAGGTAGGCGAGGTGGGCAGGGGGCGCCACCTTACTCTCCTCAGCTCCCTGAGGGAGAGAGAGAGAGACAGAGACAGAGAGAGAGATCCCTGACCTCTGAGTCTCTGCCTCCACCGCTGGCTGGTGCCAACTCACGCGCCATCCCACTTCCAGCCATCACCCCCACGCCTGCCCTGGGGCCAGCCCCACCACAGAGAGGCCGGTTGGTTCCTGCTCACCTCTGTGCCGTCCCTTCCCGACCTGACCCCAGTGCAGGGGATAAGCTTCAGACAAGTCTTTCCATGTCCCTCTGCATGACAATAGACTTCCTCCCCTCTCCCATTCCACAGGCCCACCCGGGACAGCCACCTTTGTCATTAGCTCAGGAGAAGATGCAAGATGAGAATCTCTGCTATTGTGTGGGGAGACTCAGTTTCCCGGGTTTCCCCCATGGACACATGTTCTTCAGCTGGGTCTGATTTTCTCCAGACAAGCTGTCTTGGGAAGGATTTGGCCAGCCCTAAGAACCTGAAGGGAAAGGGCGGAGGGGGGTTCTCTCTCTGCCCCCGACAGCCCCGAGCTGGGTCGGTCCCTCAGACCTGGCCAGGGGCACCCCATCCCCCGGCGCCCTTCCCCGGGGCATCCAAGGGCAGGCTCGGCGCCAGCCCCACCCCGCTCGCCACTGCCCGACCATCGTCCTCCCTCGGGGGGCCTGGGCAGGACAGGGACCCGGCTGTGGGAGGCCTCCAGATCTCAGGCCTGGCACACCGTTTACCAGGCTGCTTCCTCCTCTGACGGGGGCCCAGCACACGCCCCAGGAGACTTGGCAGCCGCCCCCAGGGCTCTATCCTCTGGAACTCGTCCCCTTGGAAGGGGCCTGGCCCAGGTGCCAGGTTCGGCTGGTCGGCCAGCCTCCTTTGGAGAAAGCAGGCAAGCCGAGCCAGGCTTGCAGTGGCCCTGGCGTGACACCTGCCACCTCAGGCAGAGGGCCTCCCGCGTGCCCTCCATGGCGGGTTTCTCCCCGGAGCCGTGGCCTGGGCACTAGGAAGGCCGGGCCTCCCCGACTCCCGGGAGGAGGGGCTAGCCCAGTTTCGCCCTGGCCCCCAAACCCTCTGGTGCCATCTGCCTGTCTCGGCACTTCTGACTCCACAGAGCCTTTCCTACATCTGGGCTGCCTGCCGTGGCAAAGTGCAGGCGTGGGGTGAGGCCATGGTTTTGTCTTTCCAGGAAAAAATGAGCCCCTGGCCGAAGCAGCAGGCCCAGGCAGAGCCTTGAGCTTGAAGCCCAGTAGGTCTGTGGCCCTCAGGGCCAGAGCCATGCTTTCAAGGCAGGGAAGCGGCCTGCAAGCTGAGTGGGAGTGGGGGAGGGGAGGGAGACAGCTGAAGCCGAGTCCAGAAGGGCGGCGATGGAAGAGCTGCAGCTGGGTCAGAGCCTGGAGGGAGGGCGGGGCCTTCACTGAGGACCCCCCCCGGAGGCCAGCCCTAGGCCCCGGCGGTCACGCATGCGCCCTTGGCCTGTGCGGTGTGTGGGGGGTTGAACCCAAGCCCGCAGGGCTCCCGGAGCGGCCAGAGAAAGAAGGGCCCATGGAGAGGTAGGCGAGGTGGGCAGGGGCGCCAGCTTACTCTCCTCAGCTCCCTGAGGGAGAGAGAGAGAGACAGAGACAGAGAGAGAGATCCCTGACCTCTGAGTCTCTGCCTCCACCGCTGGCTGGTGCCAACTCACGCGCCATCCCACTTCCAGCCATCACCCCCACGCCTGCCCCGGGGCCAGCCCCACCACAGAGAGGCCGGTTGGTTCCTGCTCACTTCTGTGCCGTCCCTTCCCGACCAGACCCCAGTGCAGGAGATAAGCTTCAGACAAGTCTTTCCATGTCCCTCTGCATGACAATAGACTTCCTCCCCTCTCCCATTCCACAGGCCCACCCGGGACAGCCACCTTTGTCATTAGCTCAGGAGAGGATGCAAGATGAGAATCTCTGCTATTGTGTGGGGAGACTCAGTTTCCCGGGTTTCCCCCATGGACACATGTTCTTCAGCTGGGTCTGATTTTCTCCAGACAAGCTGTCTTGGGAAGGATTTGGCCAGCCCTAAGAACCTGAAGGGAAAGGGCGGAGGGGGGTTCTCTCTCTGCCCCCGACAGCCCCGAGCTGGGTCGGTCCCTCAGACCTGGCCAGGGGCACCCCATCCCCCGGCGCCCTTCCCCGGGGCATCCAAGGGCAGGCTCGGCGCCAGCCCCACCCCGCTCGCCACTGCCCGACCATCGTCCTCCCTCGGGGGGCCTGGGCAGGACAGGGACCCGGCTGTGGGAGGCCTCCAGATCTCAGGCCTGGCACACCGTTTACCAGGCTGCTTCCTCCTCTGACGGGGGCCCAGCACACGCCCCAGGAGACTTGGCAGCCGCCCCCAGGGCTCTATCCTCTGGAACTCGTCCCCTTGGAAGGGGCCTGGCCCAGGTGCCAGGTTCGGCTGGTCGGCCAGCCTCCTTTGGAGAAAGCAGGCAAGCCGAGCCAGGCTTGCAGTGGCCCTGGCGTGACACCTGCCACCTCAGGCAGAGGGCCTCCCGCGTGCCCTCCATGGCGGGTTTCTCCCCGGAGCCGTGGCCTGGGCACTAGGAAGGCCGGGCCTCCCCGACTCCCGGGAGGAGGGGCTAGCCCAGTTGCGCCCTGGCCCCCAAACCCTCTGGTGCCGTCTGCCTGTCTCGGCACTTCTGACTCCACAGAGCCTTTCCTACATCTGGGCTGCCTGCCGTGGCAAAGTGCAGGCGTGGGGTGAGGCCATGGTTTTCTCTTTCCAGGAAAAAATGAGCCCCTGGCTGAAGCAGCAGGCCCAGGCAGAGCCTTGAGCTTGAAGCCCAGTAGGTCTGTGGCCCTCAGGGCCAGAGCCATGCTTTCAAGGCAGGGAAGCGGCCTGCAAGCTGAGTGGGAGTGGGGGAGGGGAGGGAGACAGCTGAAGCCGAGTCCAGAAGGGCGGCGATGGAAGAGCTGCAGCTGGGTCAGAGCCTGGAGGAAGGGCGGGGCCTTCACTGAGGACCCCCCCCCCGGGGGGGCAGCCCTAGGCCCCGGCGGTCACGCATGCGCCCTTGGCCTGTGCGGTGTGTGGGGGGTTGAACCCAAGCCCGCAGGGCTCCCGGAGCGGCCAGAGAAAGAAGGGCCCATGGAGAGGTAGGCGAGGTGGGCAGGGGGCGCCAGCTTACTCTCCTCAGCTCCCTGAGGGAGAGAGAGAGAGACAGAGACAGAGAGAGAGATCCCTGAGCTCTGAGTCTCTGCCTCCACCGCTGGCTGGTGCCAACTCACGCGCCATCCCACTTCCAGCCATCACCCCCACGCCTGCCCCGGGGCCCGCGTCACCACAGAGAGGCCGGTTGGTTCCTGCTCACCTCTGTGCCGTCCCTTCCCGACCTGACCCCAGTGCAGGGATAAGCTTCAGACAAGTCTTTCCATGTCCCTCTGCATGACAATAGACTTCCTCCCCTCTCCCATTCCACAGGCCCACCCGGGACATCCACCTTTGTCATTAGCTCAGGAGAGGATGCAAGATGAGAATCTCTGCTATTGTGTGGGGAGACTCAGTTTCCCGGGTTTCCCCCATGGACACATGTTCTTCAGCTGGGTCTGATTTTCTCCAGACAAGCTGTCTTGGGAAGGATTTGGCCAGCCCTAAGAACCTGAAGGGAAAGGGCGGAGGGGGGTTCTCTCTCTGCCCCCGACAGCCCCGAGCTGGGTCCGTCCCTCAGACCTGGCCAGGGGCACCCCATCCCCCGGCGCCCTTCCCCGGGGCATCCAAGGGCAGGCTCGGCGCCAGCCCCACCCCGCTCGCCACGGCCCGACCATCGTCCTCCCTCGGGGGGCCTGGGCAGGACAGGGACCCGGCTGTGGGAGGCCTCCAGATCTCAGGCCTGGCACACCGTTTACCAGGCTGCTTCCTCCTCTGACGGGGGCCCAGCACACGCCCCAGGAGACTTGGCAGCCGCCCCCAGGGCTCTAGCCTCTGGAACTCGTCCCCTTGGAAGGGGCCTGGCCCAGGTGCCAGGTTCGGCTGGTCGGCCAGCCTCCTTTGGAGAAAGCAGGCAAGCCGAGCCAGGCTTGCAGTGGCCCTGGCGTGACACCTGCCACCTCAGGCAGAGGGCCTCCCGCGTGCCCTCCATGGCGGGTTTCTCCCCGGAGCCGTGGCCTGTGCACTAGGAAGGCCAGGCCTCCCCGACTCCCGGGAGGAGGGGCTAGCCCACTTGCGCCCTGGCCCCCAAACCCTCTGGTGCCATCTGCCTGTCTCGGCACTTCTGACTCCACAGAGCCTTTCCTACATCTGGGCTGCCTGCCGTGGCAAAGTGCAGGCGTGGGGTGAGGCCATGGTTTTGTCTTTCCAGGAAAAAATGAGCCCCTGGCCGAAGCAGCAGGCCCAGTCAGAGCCTTGAGCTTGAAGCCCAGTAGGTCTGTGGCCCTCAGGGCCAGAGCCATGCTTTCAAGGCAGGGAAGCGGCCTGCAAGCTGAGTGGGAGTGGGGGAGGGGAGGGAGACAGCTGAAGCCGAGTCCAGAAGGGCGGCGATGGAAGAGCTGCAGCTGGGTCAGAGCCTGGAGGGAGGGCGGGGCCTTCACTGAGGACCCCCCCCCCCCCGAGGCCAGCCCTAGGCCCCGGCGGTCACGCATGCGCCCTTGGCCTGTGCGGTGTGTGGGGGGTTGAACCCAAGCCCGCAGGGCTCCCGGAGCGGCCAGAGAAAGAAGGGCCCATGGAGAGGTAGGCGAGGTGGGCAGGGGGCGGCACCTTACTCTCCTCAGCTCCCTGAGGGAGAGAGAGAGAGACAGAGACAGAGAGAGAGATCCCTGACCTCTGAGTCTCTGCCTCCACCGCTGGCTGGTGCCAACTCACGCGCCATCCCACTTCCAGCCATCACCCCCACGCCTGCCCTGGGGCCAGCCCCACCACAGAGAGGCCGGTTGGTTCCTGCTCACCTCTGTGCCGTCCCTTCCCGACCTGACCCCAGTGCAGGGGATAAGCTTCAGACAAGTCTTTCCATGTCCCTCTGCATGACAATAGACTTCCTCCCCTCTCCCATTCCACAGGCCCACCCGGGACAGCCACCTTTGTCATTAGCTCAGGAGAGGATGCAAGATGAGAATCTCTGCTATTGTGTGGGGAGACTCAGTTTCCCGGGTTTCCCCCATGGACACATGTTCTTCAGCTGGGTCTGATTTTCTCCAGACAAGCTGTCTTGGGAAGGATTTGGCCAGCCCTAAGAACCTGAAGGGAAAGGGCGGAGGGGGTTCTCTCTCTGCCCCCGACAGCCCCGAGCTGGGTCGGTCCCTCAGACCTGGCCAGGGGCACCCCATCCCCCGGCGCCCTTCCCCGGGGCATCCAAGGGCAGGCTCGGCGCCAGCCCCACCCCGCTCGCCACTGCCCGACCATCGTCCTCCCTCGGGGGGCCTGGGCAGGACAGGGACCCGGGTGTGGGAGGCCTCCAGATCTCAGGCCTGGCACACCGTTTACCAGGCTGCTTCCTCCTCTGACGGGGGCCCAGCACTCGCCCCAGGAGACTTGGCAGCCGCCCCCAGGGCTCTATCCTCTGGAACTCGTCCCCTTGGAAGGGGCCTGGCCCAGGTGCCAGGTTCGGCTGGTCGGCCAGCCTCCTTTGGAGAAAGCAGGCAAGCCGAGCCAGGCTTGCAGTGGCCCTGGCGTGACACCTGCCACCTCAGGCAGAGGGCCTCCCGCGTGCCCTCCATGGCGGGTTTCTCCCCGGAGCCGTGGCCTGGGCACTAGGAAGGCCGGGCCTCCCCGACTCCCGGGAGGAGGGGCTAGCCCAGTTGCGCCCTGGCCCCCAAACCCTCTGGTGCCATCTGCCTGTCTCGGCACTTCTGACTCCACAGAGCCTTTCCTACATCTGGGCTGCCTGCCGTGGCAAAGTGCAGGCGTGGGGTGAGGCCATGGCTTTGTCTTTCCAGGAAAAAATGAGCCCCTGGCCGAAGCAGCAGGCCCAGGCAGAGCCTTGAGCTTGAAGCCCAGTAGGTCTGTGGCCCTCAGGGCCAGAGCCATGCTTTCAAGGCAGGGAAGCGGCCTGCAAGCTGAGTGGGAGTGGGGGAGGGGAGGGAGACAGCTGAAGCCGAGTCCAGAAGGGCGGCGATGGAAGAGCTGCAGCTGGGTCAGAGCCTGGAGGGAGGGCGGGGCCTTCACTGAGGACCCCCCCCGGAGGCCAGCCCTAGGCCCCGGCGGTCACGCATGCGCCCTTGGCCTGTGCGGTGTGTGGGGGGTTGAACCCAAGCCCGCAGGGCTCCCGGAGCGGCCAGAGAAAGAAGGGCCCATGGAGAGGTAGGCGAGGTGGGCAGGGGGCGCCAGCTTACTCTCCTCAGCTCCCTGAGGGAGAGAGAGAGAGACAGAGACAGAGAGAGAGATCCCTGACCTCTGAGTCTCTGCCTCCACCGCTGGCTGGTGCCAACTCACGCGCCATCCCACTTCCAGCCATCACCCCCACGCCTGCCCCAGGGCCAGCCCCACCACAGAGAGGCCGGTTGGTTCCTGCTCACTTCTGTGCCGTCCCTTCCCGACCAGACCCCAGTGCAGGAGATAAGCTTCAGACAAGTCTTTCCATGTCCCTCTGCATGACAATAGACTTCCTCCCCTCTCCCATTCCACAGGCCCACCAGGGACATCCACCTTTGTCATTAGCTCAGGAGAGGATGCAAGATGAGAATCTCTGCTATTGTGTGGGGAGACTCAGTTTCCCGGGTTTCCCCCATGGACACATGTTCTTCAGCTGGGTCTGATTTTCTCCAGACAAGCTGTCTTGGGAAGGATTTGGCCAGCCCTAAGAACCTGAAGGGAAAGGGCGGAGGGGGGTTCTCTCTCTGCCCCCGACAGCCCCGAGCTGGGTCGGTCCCTCAGACCTGGCCAGGGGCACCCCATCCCCCGGCGCCCTTCCCCGGGGCATCCAAGGGCAGGCTCGGCGCCAGCCCCACCCCGCTCGCCACTGCCCGACCATCGTCCTCCCTCGGGGGGCCTGGGCAGGACAGGGACCCGGCTGTGGGAGGCCTCCAGATCTCAGGCCTGGCACACCGTTTACCAGGCTGCTTCCTCCTCTGACGGGGGCCCAGCACACGCCCCAGGAGACTTGGCAGCCGCCCCCAGGGCTCTATCCTCTGGAACTCGTCCCCTTGGAAGGGGCCTGGCCCAGGTGCCAGGTTCGGCTGGTCGGCCAGCCTCCTTTGGAGAAAGCAGGCAAGCCGAGCCAGGCTTGCAGTGGCCCTGGCGTGACACCTGCCACCTCAGGCAGAGGGCCTCCCGCGTGCCCTCCATGGCGGGTTTCTCCCCGGAGCCGTGGCCTGGGCACTAGGAAGGCCGGGCCTCCCCGACTCCCGGGAGGAGGGGCTAGCCCAGTTGCGCCCTGGCCCCCAAACCCTCTGGTGCCGTCTGCCTGTCTCGGCACTTCTGACTCCACAGAGCCTTTCCTACATCTGGGCTGCCTGCCGTGGCAAAGTGCAGGCGTGGGGTGAGGCCATGGTTTTCTCTTTCCAGGAAAAAATGAGCCCCTGGCTGAAGCAGCAGGCCCAGGCAGAGCCTTGAGCTTGAAGCCCAGTAGGTCTGTGGCCCTCAGGGCCAGAGCCATGCTTTCAAGGCAGGGAAGCGGCCTGCAAGCTGAGTGGGAGTGGGGGAGGGGAGGGAGACAGCTGAAGCCGAGTCCAGAAGGGCGGCGATGGAAGAGCTGCAGCTGGGTCAGAGCCTGGAGGAAGGGCGGGGCCTTCACTGAGGACCCCCCCCCCCCCCGAGGGCAGCCCTAGGCCCCGGCGGTCAGGCATGCGCCCTTGGCCTGTGCGGTGTGTGGGGGGTTGAACCCAAGCCCGCAGGGCTCCCGGAGCGGCCAGAGAAAGAAGGGCCCATGGAGAGGTAGGCGAGGTGGGCAGGGGGCGCCAGCTTACTCTCCTCAGCTCCCTGAGGGAGAGAGAGAGAGACAGAGACAGAGAGAGAGATCCCTGACCTCTGAGTCTCTGCCTCCACCGCTGGCTGGTGCCAACTCACGCGCCATCCCACTTCCAGCCATCACCCCCACGCCTGCCCCGGGGCCCGCGTCACCACAGAGAGGCCGGTTGGTTCCTGCTCACCTCTGTGCCGTCCCTTCCCGACCTGACCCCAGTGCAGGGGATAAGCTTCAGACAAGTCTTTCCATGTCCCTCTGCATGACAATAGACTTCCTCCCCTCTCCCATTCCACAGGCCCACCCGGGACATCCACCTTTGTCATTAGCTCAGGAGAGGATGCAAGATGAGAATCTCTGCTATTGTGTGGGGAGACTCAGTTTCCCGGGTTTCCCCCATGGACACATGTTCTTCAGCTGGGTCTGATTTTCTCCAGACAAGCTGTCTTGGGAAGGATTTGGCCAGCCCTAAGAACCTGAAGGGAAAGGGCGGAGGGGGGTTCTCTCTCTGCCCCCGACAGCCCCGAGCTGGGTCCGTCCCTCAGACCTGGCCAGGGGCACCCCATCCCCCGGCGCCCTTCCCCGGGGCATCCAAGGGCAGGCTCGGCGCCAGCCCCACCCCGCTCGCCACGGCCCGACCATCGTCCTCCCTCGGGGGGCCTGGGCAGGACAGGGACCCGGCTGTGGGAGGCCTCCAGATCTCAGGCCTGGCACACCGTTTACCAGGCTGCTTCCTCCTCTGACGGGGGCCCAGCACACGCCCCAGGAGACTTGGCAGCCGCCCCCAGGGCTCTAGCCTCTGGAACTCGTCCCCTTGGAAGGGGCCTGGCCCAGGTGCCAGGTTCGGCTGGTCGGCCAGCCTCCTTTGGAGAAAGCAGGCAAGCCGAGCCAGGCTTGCAGTGGCCCTGGCGTGACACCTGCCACCTCAGGCAGAGGGCCTCCCGCGTGCCCTCCATGGCGGGTTTCTCCCCGGAGCCGTGGCCTGTGCACTAGGAAGGCCAGGCCTCCCCGACTCCCGGGAGGAGGGGCTAGCCCACTTGCGCCCTGGCCCCCAAACCCTCTGGTGCCATCTGCCTGTCTCGGCACTTCTGACTCCACAGAGCCTTTCCTACATCTGGGCTGCCTGCCGTGGCAAAGTGCAGGCGTGGGGTGAGGCCATGGTTTTGTCTTTCCAGGAAAAAATGAGCCCCTGGCCGAAGCAGCAGGCCCAGTCAGAGCCTTGAGCTTGAAGCCCAGTAGGTCTGTGGCCCTCAGGGCCAGAGCCATGCTTTCAAGGCAGGGAAGCGGCCTGCAAGCTGAGTGGGAGTGGGGGAGGGGAGGGAGACAGCTGAAGCCGAGTCCAGAAGGGCGGCGATGGAAGAGCTGCAGCTGGGTCAGAGCCTGGAGGGAGGGCGGGGCCTTCACTGAGGACCCCCCCCCCCCCCCCGAGGCCAGCCCTAGGCCCCGGCGGTCACGCATGCGCCCTTGGCCTGTGCGGTGTGTGGGGGGTTGAACCCAAGCCCGCAGGGCTCCCGGAGCGGCCAGAGAAAGAAGGGCCCATGGAGAGGTAGGCGAGGTGGGCAGGGGGCGGCACCTTACTCTCCTCAGCTCCCTGAGGGAGAGAGAGAGAGACAGAGACAGAGAGAGAGATCCCTGACCTCTGAGTCTCTGCCTCCACCGCTGGCTGGTGCCAACTCACGCGCCATCCCACTTCCAGCCATCACCCCCACGCCTGCCCTGGGGCCAGCCCCACCACAGAGAGGCCGGTTGGTTCCTGCTCACCTCTGTGCCGTCCCTTCCCGACCTGACCCCAGTGCAGGGGATAAGCTTCAGACAAGTCTTTCCATGTCCCTCTGCATGACAATAGACTTCCTCCCCTCTCCCATTCCACAGGCCCACCCGGGACAGCCACCTTTGTCATTAGCTCAGGAGAGGATGCAAGATGAGAATCTCTGCTATTGTGTGGGGAGACTCAGTTTCCCGGGTTTCCCCCATGGACACATGTTCTTCAGCTGGGTCTGATTTTCTCCAGACAAGCTGTCTTGGGAAGGATTTGGCCAGCCCTAAGAACCTGAAGGGAAAGGGCGGAGGGGGTTCTCTCTCTGCCCCCGACAGCCCCGAGCTGGGTCGGTCCCTCAGACCTGGCCAGGGGCACCCCATCCCCCGGCGCCCTTCCCCGGGGCATCCAAGGGCAGGCTCGGCGCCAGCCCCACCCCGCTCGCCACTGCCCGACCATCGTCCTCCCTCGGGGGGCCTGGGCAGGACAGGGACCCGGGTGTGGGAGGCCTCCAGATCTCAGGCCTGGCACACCGTTTACCAGGCTGCTTCCTCCTCTGACGGGGGCCCAGCACTCGCCCCAGGAGACTTGGCAGCCGCCCCCAGGGCTCTATCCTCTGGAACTCGTCCCCTTGGAAGGGGCCTGGCCCAGGTGCCAGGTTCGGCTGGTCGGCCAGCCTCCTTTGGAGAAAGCAGGCAAGCCGAGCCAGGCTTGCAGTGGCCCTGGCGTGACACCTGCCACCTCAGGCAGAGGGCCTCCCGCGTGCCCTCCATGGCGGGTTTCTCCCCGGAGCCGTGGCCTGGGCACTAGGAAGGCCGGGCCTCCCCGACTCCCGGGAGGAGGGGCTAGCCCAGTTGCGCCCTGGCCCCCAAACCCTCTGGTGCCATCTGCCTGTCTCGGCACTTCTGACTCCACAGAGCCTTTCCTACATCTGGGCTGCCTGCCGTGGCAAAGTGCAGGCGTGGGGTGAGGCCATGGTTTTGTCTTTCCAGGAAAAAATGAGCCCCTGGCCGAAGCAGCAGGCCCAGGCAGAGCCTTGAGCTTGAAGCCCAGTAGGTCTGTGGCCCTCAGGGCCAGAGCCATGCTTTCAAGGCAGGGAAGCGGCCTGCAAGCTGAGTGGGAGTGGGGGAGGGGAGGGAGACAGCTGAAGCCGAGTCCAGAAGGGCGGCGATGGAAGAGCTGCAGCTGGGTCAGAGCCTGGAGGGAGGGCGGGGCCTTCACTGAGGACCCCCCCCGGAGGCCAGCCCTAGGCCCCGGCGGTCACGCATGCGCCCTTGGCCTGTGCGGTGTGTGGGGGGTTGAACCCAAGCCCGCAGGGCTCCCGGAGCGGCCAGAGAAAGAAGGGCCCATGGAGAGGTAGGCGAGGTGGGCAGGGGGCGCCAGCTTACTCTCCTCAGCTCCCTGAGGGAGAGAGAGAGAGACAGAGACAGAGAGAGAGATCCCTGACCTCTGAGTCTCTGCCTCCACCGCTGGCTGGTGCCAACTCACGCGCCATCCCACTTCCAGCCATCACCCCCACGCCTGCCCCGGGGCCAGCCCCACCACAGAGAGGCCGGTTGGTTCCTGCTCACTTCTGTGCCGTCCCTTCCCGACCAGACCCCAGTGCAGGAGATAAGCTTCAGACAAGTCTTTCCATGTCCCTCTGCATGACAATAGACTTCCTCCCCTCTCCCATTCCACAGGCCCACCAGGGACATCCACCTTTGTCATTAGCTCAGGAGAGGATGCAAGATGAGAATCTCTGCTATTGTGTGGGGAGACTCAGTTTCCCGGGTTTCCCCCATGGACACATGTTCTTCAGCTGGGTCTGATTTTCTCCAGACAAGCTGTCTTGGGAAGGATTTGGCCAGCCCTAAGAACCTGAAGGGAAAGGGCGGAGGGGGGTTCTCTCTCTGCCCCCGACAGCCCCGAGCTGGGTCGGTCCCTCAGACCTGGCCAGGGGCACCCCATCCCCCGGCGCCCTTCCCCGGGGCATCCAAGGGCAGGCTCGGCGCCAGCCCCACCCCGCTCGCCACTGCCCGACCATCGTCCTCCCTCGGGGGGCCTGGGCAGGACAGGGACCCGGCTGTGGGAGGCCTCCAGATCTCAGGCCTGGCACACCGTTTACCAGGCTGCTTCCTCCTCTGACGGGGGCCCAGCACACGCCCCAGGAGACTTGGCAGCCGCCCCCAGGGCTCTATCCTCTGGAACTCGTCCCCTTGGAAGGGGCCTGGCCCAGGTGCCAGGTTCGGCTGGTCGGCCAGCCTCCTTTGGAGAAAGCAGGCAAGCCGAGCCAGGCTTGCAGTGGCCCTGGCGTGACACCTGCCACCTCAGGCAGAGGGCCTCCCGCGTGCCCTCCATGGCGGGTTTCTCCCCGGAGCCGTGGCCTGGGCACTAGGAAGGCCGGGCCTCCCCGACTCCCGGGAGGAGGGGCTAGCCCAGTTGCGCCCTGGCCCCCAAACCCTCTGGTGCCGTCTGCCTGTCTCGGCACTTCTGACTCCACAGAGCCTTTCCTACATCTGGGCTGCCTGCCGTGGCAAAGTGCAGGCGTGGGGTGAGGCCATGGTTTTCTCTTTCCAGGAAAAAATGAGCCCCTGGCTGAAGCAGCAGGCCCAGGCAGAGCCTTGAGCTTGAAGCCCAGTAGGTCTGTGGCCCTCAGGGCCAGAGCCATGCTTTCAAGGCAGGGAAGCGGCCTGCAAGCTGAGTGGGAGTGGGGGAGGGGAGGGAGACAGCTGAAGCCGAGTCCAGAAGGGCGGCGATGGAAGAGCTGCAGCTGGGTCAGAGCCTGGAGGAAGGGCGGGGCCTTCACTGAGGACCCCCCCCCCCCCCGAGGGCAGCCCTAGGCCCCGGCGGTCAGGCATGCGCCCTTGGCCTGTGCGGTGTGTGGGGGGTTGAACCCAAGCCCGCAGGGCTCCCGGAGCGGCCAGAGAAAGAAGGGCCCATGGAGAGGTAGGCGAGGTGGGCAGGGGGCGCCAGCTTACTCTCCTCAGCTCCCTGAGGGAGAGAGAGAGAGACAGAGACAGAGAGAGAGATCCCTGACCTCTGAGTCTCTGCCTCCACCGCTGGCTGGTGCCAACTCACGCGCCATCCCACTTCCAGCCATCACCCCCACGCCTGCCCCGGGGCCCGCGTCACCACAGAGAGGCCGGTTGGTTCCTGCTCACCTCTGTGCCGTCCCTTCCCGACCTGACCCCAGTGCAGGGGATAAGCTTCAGACAAGTCTTTCCATGTCCCTCTGCATGACAATAGACTTCCTCCCCTCTCCCATTCCACAGGCCCACCCGGGACATCCACCTTTGTCATTAGCTCAGGAGAGGATGCAAGATGAGAATCTCTGCTATTGTGTGGGGAGACTCAGTTTCCCGGGTTTCCCCCATGGACACATGTTCTTCAGCTGGGTCTGATTTTCTCCAGACAAGCTGTCTTGGGAAGGATTTGGCCAGCCCTAAGAACCTGAAGGGAAAGGGCGGAGGGGGGTTCTCTCTCTGCCCCCGACAGCCCCGAGCTGGGTCCGTCCCTCAGACCTGGCCAGGGGCACCCCATCCCCCGGCGCCCTTCCCCGGGGCATCCAAGGGCAGGCTCGGCGCCAGCCCCACCCCGCTCGCCACGGCCCGACCATCGTCCTCCCTCGGGGGGCCTGGGCAGGACAGGGACCCGGCTGTGGGAGGCCTCCAGATCTCAGGCCTGGCACACCGTTTACCAGGCTGCTTCCTCCTCTGACGGGGGCCCAGCACACGCCCCAGGAGACTTGGCAGCCGCCCCCAGGGCTCTAGCCTCTGGAACTCGTCCCCTTGGAAGGGGCCTGGCCCAGGTGCCAGGTTCGGCTGGTCGGCCAGCCTCCTTTGGAGAAAGCAGGCAAGCCGAGCCAGGCTTGCAGTGGCCCTGGCGTGACACCTGCCACCTCAGGCAGAGGGCCTCCCGCGTGCCCTCCATGGCGGGTTTCTCCCCGGAGCCGTGGCCTGGGCACTAGGAAGGCCAGGCCTCCCCGACTCCCGGGAGGAGGGGCTAGCCCACTTGCGCCCTGGCCCCCAAACCCTCTGGTGCCATCTGCCTGTCTCGGCACTTCTGACTCCACAGAGCCTTTCCTACATCTGGGCTGCCTGCCGTGGCAAAGTGCAGGCGTGGGGTGAGGCCATGGTTTTGTCTTTCCAGGAAAAAATGAGCCCCTGGCCGAAGCAGCAGGCCCAGGCAGAGCCTTGAGCTTGAAGCCCAGTAGGTCTGTGGCCCTCAGGGCCAGAGCCATGCTTTCAAGGCAGGGAAGCGGCCTGCAAGCTGAGTGGGAGTGGGGGAGGGGAGGGAGACAGCTGAAGCCGAGTCCAGAAGGGCGGCGATGGAAGAGCTGCAGCTGGGTCAGAGCCTGGAGGGAGGGCGGGGCCTTCACTGAGGACCCCCCCCCCCCGAGGCCAGCCCTAGGCCCCGGCGGTCACGCATGCGCCCTTGGCCTGTGCGGTGTGTGGGGGCTTGAACACAAGCCCGCAGGGCTCCCGGAGCGGCCAGAGAAAGAAGGGCCCATGGAGAGGTAGGCGAGGTGGGCAGGGGGCGGCACCTTACTCTCCTCAGCTCCCTGAGGGAGAGAGAGAGAGACAGAGACAGAGAGAGAGATCCCTGACCTCTGAGTCTCTGCCTCCACCGCTGGCTGGTGCCAACTCACGCGCCATCCCACTTCCAGCCATCACCCCCACGCCTGCCCTGGGGCCAGCCCCACCACAGAGAGGCCGGTTGGTTCCTGCTCACCTCTGTGCCGTCCCTTCCCGACCTGACCCCAGTGCAGGGGATAAGCTTCAGACAAGTCTTTCCATGTCCCTCTGCATGACAATAGACTTCCTCCCCTCTCCCATTCCACAGGCCCACCCGGGACAGCCACCTTTGTCATTAGCTCAGGAGAGGATGCAAGATGAGAATCTCTGCTATTGTGTGGGGAGACTCAGTTTCCCGGGTTTCCCCCATGGACACATGTTCTTCAGCTGGGTCTGATTTTCTCCAGACAAGCTGTCTTGGGAAGGATTTGGCCAGCCCTAAGAACCTGAAGGGAAAGGGCGGAGGGGGGTTCTCTCTCTGCCCCCGACAGCCCCGAGCTGGGTCGGTCCCTCAGACCTGGCCAGGGGCACCCCATCCCCCGGCGCCCTTCCCCGGGGCATCCAAGGGCAGGCTCGGCGCCAGCCCCACCCCGCTCGCCACTGCCCGACCATCGTCCTCCCTCGGGGGGCCTGGGCAGGACAGGGACCCGGCTGTGGGAGGCCTCCAGATCTCAGGCCTGGCACACCGTTTACCAGGCTGCTTCCTCCTCTGACGGGGGCCCAGCACACGCCCCAGGAGACTTGGCAGCCGCCCCCAGGGCTCTATCCTCTGGAACTCGTCCCCTTGGAAGGGGCCTGGCCCAGGTGCCAGGTTCGGCTGGTCGGCCAGCCTCCTTTGGAGAAAGCAGGCAAGCCGAGCCAGGCTTGCAGTGGCCCTGGCGTGACACCTGCCACCTCAGGCAGAGGGCCTCCCGCGTGCCCTCCATGGCGGGTTTCTCCCCGGAGCCGTGGCCTGGGCACTAGGAAGGCCGGGCCTCCCCGACTCCCGGGAGGAGGGGCTAGCCCAGTTGCGCCCTGGCCACCAAACCCTCTGGTGCCGTCTGCCTGTCTCGGCACTTCTGACTCCACAGAGCCTTTCCTACATCTGGGCTGCCTGCCGTGGCAAAGTGCAGGCGTGGGGTGAGGCCATGGTTTTCTCTTTCCAGGAAAAAATGAGCCCCTGGCTGAAGCAGCAGGCGCAGGCAGAGCCTTGAGCTTGAAGCCCAGTAGGTCTGTGGCCCTCAGGGCCAGAGCCATGCTTTCAAGGCAGGGAAGCGGCCTGCAAGCTGAGTGGGAGTGGGGGAGGGGAGGGAGACAGCTGAAGCCGAGTCCAGAAGGGCGGCGATGGAAGAGCTGCAGCTGGGTCAGAGCCTGGAGGAAGGGCGGGGCCTTCACTGAGGACCCCCCCCCCCCCGAGGGCAGCCCTAGGCCCCGGCGGTCACGCATGCGCCCTTGGCCTGTGCGGTGTGTGGGGGGTTGAACCCAAGCCCGCAGGGCTCCCGGAGCGGCCAGAGAAAGAAGGGCCCATGGAGAGGTAGGCGAGGTGGGCAGGGGGCGCCAGCTTACTCTCCTCAGCTCCCTGAGGGAGAGAGAGAGAGACAGAGACAGAGAGAGAGATCCCTGACCTCTGAGTCTCTGCCTCCACCGCTGGCTGGTGCCAACTCACGCGCCATCCCACTTCCAGCCATCACCCCCACGCCTGCCCCGGGGCCCGCGTCACCACAGAGAGGCCGGTTGGTTCCTGCTCACCTCTGTGCCGTCCCTTCCCGACCTGACCCCAGTGCAGGGGATAAGCTTCAGACAAGTCTTTCCATGTCCCTCTGCATGACAATAGACTTCCTCCCCTCTCCCATTCCACAGGCCCACCCGGGACATCCACCTTTGTCATTAGCTCAGGAGAGGATGCAAGATGAGAATCTCTGCTATTGTGTGGGGAGACTCAGTTTCCCGGGTTTCCCCCATGGACACATGTTCTTCAGCTGGGTCTGATTTTCTCCAGACAAGCTGTCTTGGGAAGGATTTGGCCAGCCCTAAGAACCTGAAGGGAAAGGGCGGAGGGGGGTTCTCTCTCTGCCCCCGACAGCCCCGAGCTGGGTCCGTCCCTCAGACCTGGCCAGGGGCACCCCATCCCCCGGCGCCCTTCCCCGGGGCATCCAAGGGCAGGCTCGGCGCCAGCCCCACCCCGCTCGCCACGGCCCGACCATCGTCCTCCCTCGGGGGGCCTGGGCAGGACAGGGACCCGGCTGTGGGAGGCCTCCAGATCTCAGGCCTGGCACACCGTTTACCAGGCTGCTTCCTCCTCTGACGGGGGCCCAGCACACGCCCCAGGAGACTTGGCAGCCGCCCCCAGGGCTCTAGCCTCTGGAACTCGTCCCCTTGGAAGGGGCCTGGCCCAGGTGCCAGGTTCGGCTGGTCGGCCAGCCTCCTTTGGAGAAAGCAGGCAAGCCGAGCCAGGCTTGCAGTGGCCCTGGCGTGACACCTGCCACCTCAGGCAGAGGGCCTCCCGCGTGCCCTCCATGGCGGGTTTCTCCCCGGAGCCGTGGCCTGTGCACTAGGAAGGCCAGGCCTCCCCGACTCCCGGGAGGAGGGGCTAGCCCACTTGCGCCCTGGCCACCAAACCCTCTGGTGCCATCTGCCTGTCTCGGCACTTCTGACTCCACAGAGCCTTTCCTACATCTGGGCTGCCTGCCGTGGCAAAGTGCAGGCGTGGGGTGAGGCCATGGTTTTGTCTTTCCAGGAAAAAATGAGCCCCTGGCCGAAGCAGCAGGCCCAGGCAGAGCCTTGAGCTTGAAGCCCAGTAGGTCTGTGGCCCTCAGGGCCAGAGCCATGCTTTCAAGGCAGGGAAGCGGCCTGCAAGCTGAGTGGGAGTGGGGGAGGGGAGGGAGACAGCTGAAGCCGAGTCCAGAAGGGCGGCGATGGAAGAGCTGCAGCTGGGTCAGAGCCTGGAGGGAGGGCGGGGCCTTCACTGAGGACCCCCCCCCCCCCGAGGCCAGCCCTAGGCCCCGGCGGTCACGCATGCGCCCTTGGCCTGTGCGGTGTGTGGGGGGTTGAACACAAGCCCGCAGGGCTCCCGGAGCGGCCAGAGAAAGAAGGGCCCATGGAGAGGTAGGCGAGGTGGGCAGGGGGCGGCACCTTACTCTCCTCAGCTCCCTGAGGGAGAGAGAGAGAGACAGAGACAGAGAGAGAGATCCCTGACCTCTGAGTCTCTGCCTCCACCGCTGGCTGGTGCCAACTCACGCGCCATCCCACTTCCAGCCATCACCCCCACGCCTGCCCTGGGGCCAGCCCCACCACAGAGAGGCCGGTTGGTTCCTGCTCACCTCTGTGCCGTCCCTTCCCGACCTGACCCCAGTGCAGGGGATAAGCTTCAGACAAGTCTTTCCATGTCCCTCTGCATGACAATAGACTTCCTCCCCTCTCCCATTCCACAGGCCCACCCGGGACAGCCACCTTTGTCATTAGCTCAGGAGAGGATGCAAGATGAGAATCTCTGCTATTGTGTGGGGAGACTCAGTTTCCCGGGTTTCCCCCATGGACACATGTTCTTCAGCTGGGTCTGATTTTCTCCAGACAAGCTGTCTTGGGAAGGATTTGGCCAGCCCTAAGAACCTGAAGGGAAAGGGCGGAGGGGGTTCTCTCTCTGCCCCCGACAGCCCCGAGCTGGGTCGGTCCCTCAGACCTGGCCAGGGGCACCCCATCCCCCGGCGCCCTTCCCCGGGGCATCCAAGGGCAGGCTCGGCGCCAGCCCCACCCCGCTCGCCACTGCCCGACCATCGTCCTCCCTCGGGGGGCCTGGGCAGGACAGGGACCCGGCTGTGGGAGGCCTCCAGATCTCAGGCCTGGCACACCGTTTACCAGGCTGCTTCCTCCTCTGACGGGGGCCCAGCACACGCCCCAGGAGACTTGGCAGCCGCCCCCAGGGCTCTATCCTCTGGAACTCGTCCCCTTGGAAGGGGCCTGGACCAGGTGCCAGGTTCGGCTGGTCGGCCAGCCTCCTTTGGAGAAAGCAGGCAAGCCGAGCCAGGCTTGCAGTGGCCCTGGCGTGACACCTGCCACCTCAGGCAGAGGGCCTCCCGCGTGCCCTCCATGGCGGGTTTCTCCCCGGAGCCGTGGCCTGGGCACTAGGAAGGCCGGGCCTCCCCGACTCCCGGGAGGAGGGGCTAGCCCAGTTGCGCCCTGGCCCCCAAACCTTCTGGTGCCATCTGCCTGTCTCGGCACTTCTGACTCCACAGAGCCTTTCCTACATCTGGGCTGCCTGCCGTGGCAAAGTGCAGGCGTGGGGTGAGGCCATGGTTTTGTCTTTCCAGGAAAAAATGAGCCCCTGGCTGAAGCAGCAGGCCCAGGCAGAGCCTTGAGCTTGAAGCCCAGTAGGTCTGTGGCCCTCAGGGCCAGAGCCATGCTTTCAAGGCAGGGAAGCGGCCTGCAAGCTGAGTGGGAGTGGGGGAGGGGAGGGAGACAGCTGAAGCCGAGTCCAGAAGGGCGGCGATGGAAGAGCTGCAGCTGGGTCAGAGCCTGGAGGAAGGGCGGGGCCTTCATGGAGGACCCCCCCCCCCCCCGAGGGCAGCCCTAGGCCCCGGCGGGCACGCATGCGCCCTTGGCCTGTGCGGTGTGTGGGGGGTTGAACCCAAGCCCGCAGGGCTCCCGGAGCGGCCAGAGAAAGAAGGGCCCATGGAGAGGTAGGCGAGGTGGGCAGGGGGCGCCAGCTTACTCTCCTCAGCTCCCTGAGGGAGAGAGAGAGAGACAGAGACAGAGAGAGAGATCCCTGACCTCTGAGTCTCTGCCTCCACCGCTGGCTGGTGCCAACTCACGCGCCATCCCACTTCCAGCCATCACCCCCACGCCTGCCCTGGGGCCAGCCCCACCACAGAGAGGCCGGTTGGTTCCTGCTCACCAATGTGCCGTCCCTTCCCGACCTGACCCCAGTGCAGGGGATAAGCTTCAGACAAGTCTTTCCATGTCCCTCTGCATGACAATAGACTTCCTCCCCTCTCCCATTCCACAGGCCCACCCGGGACAGCCACCTTTGTCATTAGCTCAGGAGAGGATGCAAGATGAGAATCTCTGCTATTGTGTGGGGAGACTCAGTTTCCCGGGTTTCCCCCATGGACACATGTTCTTCAGCTGGGTCTGATTTTCTCCAGACAAGCTGTCTTGGGAAGGATTTGGCCAGCCCTAAGAACCTGAAGGGAAAGGGCGGAGGGGGGTTCTCTCTCTGCCCCCGACAGCCCCGAGCTGGGTCGGTCCCTCAGACCTGGCCAGGGGCACCCCATCCCCCGGCGCCCTTCCCCGGGGCATCCAAGGGCAGGCTCGGCGCCAGCCCCACCCCGCTCGCCACTGCCCGACCATCGTCCTCCCTCGGGGGGCCTGGGCAGGACAGGGACCCGGGTGTGGGAGGCCTCCAGATCTCAGGCCTGGCACACCATTTACCAGGCTGCTTCCTCCTCTGACGGGGGCCCAGCACACGCCCCAGGAGACTTGGCAGCCGCCCCCAGGGCTCTAGCCTCTGGAACTCGTCCCCTTGGAAGGGGCCTGGCCCAGGTGCCAGGTTCGGCTGGTCGGCCAGCCTCCTTTGGAGAAAGCAGGCAAGCCGAGCCAGGCTTGCAGTGGCCCTGGCGTGACACCTGCCACCTCAGGCAGAGGGCCTCCCGCGTGCCCTCCATGGCGGGTTTCTCCCCGGAGCCGTGGCCTGGGCACTAGGAAGGCCGGGCCTCCCCGACTCCCGGGAGGAGGGGCTAACCCAGTTGCGCCCTGGCCCCCAAACCCTCTGGTGCCATCTGCCTGTCTCGGCACTTCTGACTCCACAGAGCCTTTCCTACATCTGGGCTGCTTGCCGTGGCAAAGTTCAGGCGTGGGGTGAGGCCATGGTTTTGTCTTTCCAGGAAAAAATGAGCCCCTGGCCGAAGCAGCAGGCCCAGGCAGAGCCTTGAGCTTGAAGCCCAGTAGGTCTGTGGCCCTCAGGGCCAGAGCCATGCTTTCAAGGCAGGGAAGCGGCCTGCAAGCTGAGTGGGAGTGGGGGAGGGGAGGGAGACAGCTGAAGCCAAGTCCAGAAGGGCGGCGATGGAAGAGCTGCAGCTGGGTCAGAGCCTGGAGGGAGGGCGGGGCCTTCACTGAGGACCCCCCCCCCCCCCCGAGGCCAGCCCTAGGCCCCAGTGGTAACGCGTGCGCCCTTGGCCTGTGCGGTGTGTGGGGGGTTGAACCCAAGCCCGCAGGGCTCCTGGAGCGGCCAGAGATAGAAGGGCCCATGGAGAGGTAGGCGAGGTGGGCAGGGGGCGCCACCTTACTCTCCTCAGCTCCCTGAGGGAGAGAGAGAGAGACAGAGACAGAGAGAGAGATCCCTGACCTCTGAGTCTCTGCTTCCACCGCTGGCTGGTGCCAACTCACGCGCCATCCCACTTCCAGCCATCACCCCCACGCCTGCCCCGGGGCCAGCCCCACCACAGAGAGGCCGGTTGGTTCCTGCTCACCTCTGTGCTGTCCCTTCCCGACCTGACCCCAGTGCAGGGGATAAGCTTCAGACAAGTCTTTCCATGTCCCTCTGCATGACAATAGACTTCCTCCCCTCTCCCATTCCACAGGCCAACCCGGGACATCCACCTTTGTCATTAGCTCAGGAGAGGATGCAAGATGAGAATCTCTGCTATTGTGTGGGGAGACTCAGTTTCCCGGGTTTCCCCCATGGACACATGTTCTTCAGCTGGGTCTGATTTTCTCCAGACAAGCTGTCTTGGGAAGGATTTGGCCAGCCCTAAGAACCTGAAGGGAAAGGGCGGAGGGGGGTTCTCTCTCTGCCCCCGACAGCCCCGAGCTGGGTCGGTCCCTCAGACCTGGCCAGGGGCACCCCATCCCCCGGCGCCCTTCCCCGGGTCATCCAAGGGCAGGCTCGGCGCCAGCCCCACCCCGCTCGCCACTGCCCGACCATCGTCCTCCCTCGGGGGGCCTGGGCAGGACAGGGACCCGGCTGTGGGAGGCCTCCAGATCTCAGGCCTGGCACACCGTTTACCAGGCTGCTTCCTCCTCTGACGGGGGCCCAGCACACGCCCCAGGAGACTTGGCAGCCGCCCCCAGGGCTCTATCCTCTGGAACTCGTCCCCTTGGAAGGGGCCTGGCCCAGGTGCCAGGTTCGGCTGGTCGGCCAGCCTCCTTTGGAGAAAGCAGGCAAGCCGAGCCAGGCTTGCAGTGGCCCTGGCGTGACACCTGCCACCTCAGGCAGAGGGCCTCCCGAGTGCCCTCCATGGCGGGTTTCTCCCCGGAGCCGTGGCCTGGGCACTAGGAAGGCCGGGCCTCCCCGACTCCCGGGAGGAGGGGCTAGCCCAGTTGCGCCCTGGCCCCCAAACCCTCTGGTGCCGTCTGCCTGTCTCGGCACTTCTGACTCCACAGAGCCTTTCCTACATCTGGGCTGCCTGCCGTGGCAAAGTGCAGGCGTGGGGAGAGGCCATGGTTTTGTCTTTCCAGGAAAAAATGAGCCCCTGGCTGAAGCAGCAGGCCCAGGCAGAGCCTTGAGCTTGAAGCCCAGTAGGTCTGTGGCCCTCAGGGCCAGAGCCATGCTTTCAAGGCAGGGAAGCGGCCTGCAAGCTGAGTGGGAGTGGGGGAGGGGAGGGAGACAGCTGAAGCCAAGTCCAGAAGGGCGGCGATGGAAGAGCTGCAGCTGGGTCAGAGCCTGGAGGGAGGGCGGGGCCTTCACTGAGGACCCCCCCCCCCCGAGGCCAGCCCTCGGCCCCAGTGGTAACGCATGCGCCCTTGGCCTGTGCGGTGTGTGGGGGTTTGAACCCAAGCCCGCAGGGCTCCTGGAGCGGCCAGAGATAGAAGGGCCCATGGAGAGGTAGGCGAGGTGGTCAGGGGGCGCCACCTTACTCTCCTCAGCTCCCTGAGGGAGAGAGAGAGAGACAGAGACAGAGAGAGAGATCCCTGACCTCTGAGTCTCTGCCTCCACCGCTGGCTGGTGCCAACTCACGCGCCATCCCACTTCCAGCCATCACCCCCACGCCTGCCCCGGGGCCAGCCCCACCACAGACAGGCTGGTTGGTTCCTGCTCACCTCTGTGCCGTCCCTTCCCGACCTGACCCCAGTGCAGGGGATAAGCTTCAGACAAGTCTTTCCATGTCCCTCTGCATGACAATAGACTTCCTCCCCTCTCCCATTCCACAGGCCCACCCGGGACAGCCACCTTTGTCATTAGCTCAGGAGAGGATGCAAGATGAGAATCTCTGCTATTGTGTGGGGAGACTCAGTTTCCCGGGTTTCCCCCATGGACACATGTTCTTCAGCTGGGTCTGATTTTCTCCAGACAAGCTGTCTTGGGAAGGATTTGGCCAGCCCTAAGAACCTGAAGGGAAAGGGCGGAGGGGGGTTCTCTCTCTGCCCCCGACAGCCCCGAGCTGGGTCGGTCCCTCAGACCTGGCCAGGGGCACCCCATCCCCCGGCGCCCTTCCCCGGGGCATCCAAGGGCAGGCTCGGCGCCAGCCCCACCCCGCTCGCCACTGCCCGACCATCGTCCTCCCTCGGGGGGCCTGGGCAGGACAGGGACCCGGGTGTGGGAGGCCTCCAGATCTCAGGCCTGGCACACCGTTTACCAGGCTGCTTTCTCCTCTGACGGGGGCCCAGCACACGCCCCAGGAGACTTGGCAGCCGCCCCCAGGGCTCAATCCTCTGGAACTCGTCCCCTTGGAAGGGGCCTGGCCCAGGTGCCAGGTTCGGCTGGTCGGCCAGCCTCCTTTGGAGAAAGCAGGCAAGCCGAGCCAGGCTTGCAGTGGCCCTGGCGTGACACCTGCCACCTCAGGCAGAGGGCCTCCCGCGTGCCCTCCATGGCGGGTTTCTCCCCGGAGCCGTGGCCTGGGCACTAGGAAGGCCGGGCCTCCCCGACTCCCGGGAGGAGGGGCTAGCCCAGTTGCGCCCTGGCCCCCAAACCCTCTGGTGCCATCTGCCTGTCTCGGCACTTCTGACTCCACAGAGCCTTTCCTACATCTGGGCTGCCTGCCGTGGCAAAGTGCAGGCGTGGGGTGAGGCCATGGTTTTGTCTTTCCAGGAAAAAATGAGCCCCTGGCCGAAGCAGCAGGCCCAGGCAGAGCCTTGAGCTTGAAGCCCAGTAGGTCTGTGGCCCTCAGGGCCAGAGCCATGCTTTCAAGGCAGGGAAGCGGCCTGCAAGCTGAGTGGGAGTGGGGGAGGTGAGGGAGACAGCTGAAGCCGAGTCCAGAAGGGCGGCCATGGAAAAGCTGCAGCTGGGTCAGAGCCTGGAGGGAGGGCGGGGCCTTCACTGAGGACGCCTCCCCCCCCCCCCCCCCCCCCCCGAGGCCAGCCCTAGGCCCCAGTGGTAACGCGTGCGCCCTTGGCCTGTGCGGTGTGTGGGGGGTTGAACCCAAGCCCGCAGGGCTCCTGGAGCGGCCAGAGATAGAAGGGCCCATGGAGAGGTAGGCGAGGTGGGCAGGGGGCGCCACCTTACTCTCCTCAGCTCCCTGAGGGAGAGAGAGAGAGACAGAGACAGAGAGAGAGATCCCTGACCTCTGAGTCTCTGCCTCCACCGCTGGCTGGTGCCAACTCACGCGCCATCCCACTTCCAGCCATCACCCCCACGCCTGCCCCGGGGCCAGCCCCACCACAGAGAGGCCGGTTGGTTCCTGCTCACCTCTGTGCCGTCCCTTCCCGACCTGACCCCAGTGCAGGGGATAAGCTTCAGACAAGTCTTTCCATGTCCCTCTGCATGACAATAGACTTCCTCCCCTCTCCCATTCCACAGGCCCACCCGGGACAGCCACCTTTGTCATTAGCTCAGGAGAGGATGCAAGATGAGAATCTCTGCTATTGTGTGGGGAGACTCAGTTTCCCAGGTTTCCCCCATGGACACATGTTCTTCAGCTGGGTCTGATTTTCTCCAGACAAGCTGTCTTGGGAAGGATTTGGCCAGCCCTAAGAACCTGAAGGGAAAGGGTGAGGGGGGTTCTCTCTCTGCCCCCGACAGCCCCGAGCTGGGTCGGTCCCTCAGACCTGGCCAGGGGCACCCCATCCCCCGGCGCCCTTCCCCGGGGCATCCAAGGGCAGGCTCGGCGCCAGCCCCACCCCGCTCGCCACTGCCCGACCATCGTCCTCCCTCGGGGGGCCTGGGCAGGACAGGGACCCGGCTGTGGGAGGCCTCCAGATCTCAGGCCTGGCACACCGTTTACCAGGCTGCTTCCTCCTCTGACGGGGGCCCAGCACACGCCCCAGGAGACTTGGCAGCCGCCCCCAGGGCTCTATCCTCGGGAACTCGTCCCCTTGGAAGGGGCCTGGCCCAGGTGCCAGGTTCGGCTGGTCGGCCAGCCTCCTTTGGAGAAAGCAGGCAAGCCGAGCCAGGCTTGCAGTGGCCCTGGCGTGACACCTGCCACCTCAGGCAGAGGGCCTCCCGCGTGCCCTCCATGGCGGGTTTCTCCCCGGAGCCGTGGCCTGGGCACTAGGAAGGCCGGGCCTCCCCGACTCCCGGGAGGAGGGGCTAGCCCAGTTGGGCCCTGGCCCCCAAACCCTCTGGTGCCATCTGCCTGTCTCGGCACTTCTGACTCCACAGAGCCTTTCCTACATCTGGGCTGCCTGCCGTGGCAAAGTGCAGGCGTGGGGTGAGGCCATGGCTTTGTCTTTCCAGGAAAAAATGAGCCCCTGGCCGAAGCAGCAGGCCCAGGCAGAGCCTTGAGCTTGAAGCCCAGTAGGTCTGTGGCCCTCAGGGCCAGAGCCATGCTTTCAAGGCAGGGAAGCGGCCTGCAAGCTGAGTGGGAGTGGGGGAGGGGAGGGAGACAGCTGAAGCCGAGTCCAGAAGGGCGGCGATGGAAGAGCTGCAGCTGGGTCAGAGCCTGGAGGGAGGGCGGGGCCTTCACTGAGGACCCCCCCCCCCCCCGAGGCCAGCCCTAGGCCCCGGCGGTCACGCATGCGCCCTTGGCCTGTGCGGTGTGTGGGGGGTTGAACCCAAGCCCGCAGGGCTCCCGGAGCGGCCAGAGAAAGAAGGGCCCATGGAGAGGTAGGCGAGGTGGGCAGGGGGCGCCACCTTACTCTCCTCAGCTCCCTGAGGGAGAGAGAGAGAGACAGAGACAGAGAGAGAGATCCCTGACCTCTGAGTCTCTGCCTCCA
Organism: Diceros bicornis minor; assembly: GCF_020826845.1. Lineage (NCBI taxonomy): Eukaryota > Metazoa > Chordata > Mammalia > Perissodactyla > Rhinocerotidae > Diceros > Diceros bicornis. The sequence continues at coordinate 127,381 of NW_026691333.1, forward strand.
CCGCTGGCTGGTGCCAACTCACGCGCCATCCCACTTCCAGCCATCACCCCCACGCCTGCCCCGGGGCCAGCCCCACCACAGAGAGGCCGGTTGGTTCCTGCTCACCTCTGTGCCGTCCCTTCCCGACCTGACCCCAGTGCAGGGGATAAGCTTCAGACAAGTCTTTCCATGTCCCTCTGCATGACAATAGACTTCCTCCCCTCTCCCATTCCACAGGCCCACCCGGGACAGCCACCTTTGTCATTAGCTCAGGAGAGGATGCAAGATGAGAATCTCTGCTATTGTGTGGGGAGACTCAGTTTCCCAGGTTTCCCCCATGGACACATGTTCTTCAGCTGGGTCTGATTTTCTCCAGACAAGCTGTCTTGGGAAGGATTTGGCCAGCCCTAAGAACCTGAAGGGAAAGGGCGGAGGGGGGTTCTCTCTCTGCCCCCGACAGCCCCGAGCTGGGTCGGTCCCTCAGACCTGGCCAGGGGCACCCCATCCCCCGGCGCCCTTCCCCGGGGCATCCAAGGGCAGGCTCGGCGCCAGCCCCACCCCGCTCGCCACTGCCCGACCATCGTCCTCCCTCGGGGGGCCTGGGCAGGACAGGGACCCGGCTGTGGGAGGCCTCCAGATCTCAGGCCTGGCACACCGTTTACCAGGCTGCTTCCTCCTCTGACGGGGGCCCAGCACACGCCCCAGGAGACTTGGCAGCCGCCCCCAGGGCTCTAGCCTCTGGAACTCGTCCCCTTGGAAGGGGCCTGGCCCAGGTGCCAGGTTCGGCTGGTCGGCCAGCCTCCTTTGGAGAAAGCAGGCAAGCCGAGCCAGGCTTGCAGTGGCCCTGGCGTGACACCTGCCACCTCAGGCAGAGGGCCTCCCGCGTGCCCTCCATGGCGGGTTTCTCCCCGGAGCCGTGGCCTGGGCACTAGGAAGGCCGGGCCTCCCCGACTCCCGGGAGGAGGGGCTAGCCCAGTTGCGCCCTGGCCCCCCAACCCTCTGGTGCCATCTGCCAGTCTCGGCACTTCTGACTCCACACAGCCTTTCCTACATCTGGGCTGCCTGCCGTGGCAAAGTGCAGGCGTGGGGTGAGGCCATGGTTTTGTCTTTCCAGGAAAAAATGAGCCCCTGGCCGAAGCAGCAGGCCCAGGCAGAGCCTTGAGCTTGAAGCCCAGTAGGTCTGTGGCCCTCAGGGCCAGAGCCATGCTTTCAAGGCAGGGAAGCGGCCTGCAAGCTGAGTGGGAGTGGGGGAGGGGAGGGAGACAGCTGAAGCCGAGTCCAGAAGGGCGGCGATGGAAGAGCTGCAGCTGGGTCAGAGCCTGGAGGGAGGGCGGGGCCTTCACTGAGGACCCCCCACCCCCGAGGCCAGCCCTAGGCCCCAGTGGTAACGCATGCGCCCTTGGCCTGTGCGGTGTGTGGGGGTTTGAACCCAAGCCCGCAGGGCTCCTGGAGCGGCCAGAGATAGAAGGGCCCATGGAGAGGTAGGCGAGGTGGGCAGGGGGCGCCACCTTACTCTCCTCAGCTCCCTGAGGGAGAGAGAGAGAGACAGAGACAGAGAGAGAGATCCCTGACCTCTGAGTCTCTGCCTCCACCGCTGGCTGGTGCCAACTCACGCGCCATCCCACTTCCAGCCATCACCCCCACGCCTGCCCCGGGGCCCGCGTCACCACAGAGAGGCCGGTTGGTTCCTGCTCACCTCTGTGCCGTCCCTTCCCGACCTGACCCCCGTGCAGGGGATAAGCTTCAGACAAGTCTTTCCATGTCCCTCTGCATGACAATAGACTTCCTCCCCTCTCCCATTCCACAGGCCCACCCGGGACAGCCACCTTTGTCATTAGCTCAGGAGAGGATGCAAGATGAGAATCTCTGCTATTGTGTGGGGAGACTCAGTTTCCCGGGTTTCCCCCATGGACACATGTTCTTCAGCTGGGTCTGATTTTCTCCAGACAAGCTGTCTTGGGAAGGATTTGGCCAGCCCTAAGAACCTGAAGGGAAAGGGCGGAGGGGGGTTCTCTCTCTGCCCCCGACAGCCCCGAGCTGGGTCGGTCCCTCAGACCTGGCCAGGGGCACCCCATCCCCCGGCGCCCTTCCCCGGGGCATCCAAGGGCAGGCTCGGCGCCAGCCCCACCCCGCTCGCCACTGCCCGACCATCGTCCTCCCTCGGGGGGCCTGGGCAGGACAGGGACCCGGCTGTGGGAGGCCTCCAGATCTCAGGCCTGGCACACCGTTTACCAGGCTGCTTCCTCCTCTGACGGGGGCCCAGCACACGCCCCAGGAGACTTGGCAGCCGCCCCCAGGGCTCTATCCTCTGGAACTCGTCCCCTTGGAAGGGGCCTGGCCCAGGTGCCAGGTTCGGCTGGTCGGCCAGCCTCCTTTGGAGAAAGCAGGCAAGCCGAGCCAGGCTTGCAGTGGCCCTGGCGTGACATCTGCCACCTCAGGCAGAGGGCCTCCCGCGTGCCCTCCATGGCGGGTTTCTCCCCGGAGCCGTGGCCTGGGCACTAGGAAGGCCGGGCCTCCCCGACTCCCGGGAGGAGGGGCTAGCCCAGTTGCGCCCTGGCCCCCAAACCCTCTGGTGCCATCTGCCTGTCTCGGCACTTCTGACTCCACAGAGCCTTTCCTACATCTGGGCTGCCTGCCGTGGCAAAGTGCAGGCGTGGGGTGAGGCCATGGTTTTGTCTTTCCAGGAAAAAATGAGCCCCTGGCCGAAGCAGCAGGCCCAGGCAGAGCCTTGAGCTTGAAGCCCAGTAGGTCTGTGGCCCTCAGGGCCAGAGCCATGCTTTCAAGGCAGGGAAGCGGCCTGCAAGCTGAGTGGGAGTGGGGGAGGGGAGGGAGACAGCTGAAGCCGAGTCCAGAAGGGCGGCGATGGAAGAGCTGCAGCTGGGTCAGAGCCTGGAGGGAGGGCGGGGCCTTCACTGAGGACCCCCCCCCCCCCCGAGGCCAGCCCTAGGCCCCAGTGGTAACGCATGCGCCCTTGGCCTGTGCGGTGTGTGGGGGTTTGAACCCAAGCCCGCAGGGCTCCTGGAGCGGCCAGAGATAGAAGGGCCCATGGAGAGGTAGGCGAGGTGGGCAGGGGGCGCCACCTTACTCTCCTCAGCTCCCTGAGGGAGAGAGAGAGAGACAGAGACAGAGAGAGAGATCCCTGACCTCTGAGTCTCTGCCTCCACCGCTGGCTGGTGCCAACTCACGCGCCATCCCACTTCCAGCCATCACCCCCACGCCTGCCCTGGGGCCCGCGTCACCACAGAGAGGCCGGTTGGTTCCTGCTCACCTCTGTGCCGTCCCTTCCCGACCTGACCCCCGTGCAGGGGATAAGCTTCAGACAAGTCTTTCCATGTCCCTCTGCATGACAATAGACTTCCTCCCCTCTCCCATTCCACAGGCCCACCCGGGACAGCCACCTTTGTCATTAGCTCAGGAGAGGATGCAAGATGAGAATCTCTGCTATTGTGTGGGGAGACTCAGTTTCCCGGGTTTCCCCCATGGACACATGTTCTTCAGCTGGGTCTGATTTTCTCCAGACAAGCTGTCTTGGGAAGGATTTGGCCAGCCCTAAGAACCTGAAGGGAAAGGGCGGAGGGGGGTTCTCTCTCTGCCCCCGACAGCCCCGAGCTGGGTCGGTCCCTCAGACCTGGCCAGGGGCACCCCATCCCCCGGCGCCCTTCCCCGGGGCATCCAAGGGCAGGCTCGGCGCCAGCCCCACCCCGCTCGCCACTGCCCGACCATCGTCCTCCCTCGGGGGGCCTGGGCAGGACAGGGACCCGGCTGTGGGAGGCCTCCAGATCTCAGGCCTGGCACACCGTTTACCAGGCTGCTTCCTCCTCTGACGGGGGCCCAGCACACGCCCCAGGAGACTTGGCAGCCGCCCCCAGGGCTCTATCCTCTGGAACTCGTCCCCTTGGAAGGGGCCTGGCCCAGGTGCCAGGTTCGGCTGGTCGGCCAGCCTCCTTTGGAGAAAGCAGGCAAGCCGAGCCAGGCTTGCAGTGGCCCTGGCGTGACATCTGCCACCTCAGGCAGAGGGCCTCCCGCGTGCCCTCCATGGCGGGTTTCTCCCCGGAGCCGTGGCCTGGGCACTAGGAAGGCCGGGCCTCCCCGACTCCCGGGAGGAGGGGCTAGCCCAGTTGCGCCCTGGCCCCCAAACCCTCTGGTGCCATCTGCCTGTCTCGGCACTTCTGACTCCACAGAGCCTTTCCTACATCTGGGCTGCCTGCCGTGGCAAAGTGCAGGCGTGGGGTGAGGCCATGGTTTTGTCTTTCCAGGAAAAAATGAGCCCCTGGCCGAAGCAGCAGGCCCAGGCAGAGCCTTGAGCTTGAAGCCCAGTAGGTCTGTGGCCCTCAGGGCCAGAGCCATGCTTTCAAGGCAGGGAAGCGGCCTGCAAGCTGAGTGGGAGTGGGGGAGGGGAGGGAGACAGCTGAAGCCGAGTCCAGAAGGGCGGCGATGGAAGAGCTGCAGCTGGGTCAGAGCCTGGAGGGAGGGCGGGGCCTTCACTGAGGACCCCCCGAGGCCAGCCCTAGGCCCTGGCGGTCGCGCAGGCGCCCTTGGCCTGTGCGGTGTGTGGGGGGTTGAACCCAAGCCCGCAGGGCTCCCGGAGCGGCCAGAGAAAGAAGGGCCCATGGAGAGGGAGGCGAGGTGGGCAGGGGTGCCACCTTACTCTCCTCAGCTCCCTGAGGGAGAGAGAGAGAGACAGAGACAGAGAGAGAGATCCCTGACCTCTGAGTCTCTGCCTCCACCGCTGGCTGGTGCCAACTCACGCGCCATCCCACTTCCAGCCATCACCCCCACGCCTGCCCCGGGGCCAGCCCCACCACAGACAGGCCGGTTGGTTCCTGCTCACCTCTGTGCCGTCCCTTCCCGACCTGACCCCAGTGCAGGGGATAAGCTTCAGACAAGTCTTTCCATGTCCCTCTGCATGACAATAGACTTCCTCCCCTCTCCCATTCCACAGGCCCACCCGGGACAGCCACCTTTGTCATTAGCTCAGGAGAGGATGCAAGATGAGAATCTCTGCTATTGTGTGGGGAGACTCAGTTTCCCGGGTTTCCCCCATGGACACATGTTCTTCAGCTGGGTCTGATTTTCTCCAGACAAGCTGTCTTGGGAAGGATTTGGCCAGCCCTAAGAACCTGAAGGGAAAGGGCGGAGGGGGGTTCTCTCTCTGCCCCCGACAGCCCCGAGCTGGGTCGGTCCCTCAGACCTGGCCAGGGGCACCCCATCCCCCGGCGCCCTTCCCCGGGGCATCCAAGGGCAGGCTCGGCGCCAGCCCCACCCCGCTCGCCACTGCCCGACCATCGTCCTCCCTCGGGGGGCCTGGGCAGGACAGGGACCCGGCTGTGGGAGGCCTCCAGATCTCAGGCCTGGCACACCGTTTACCAGGCTGCTTCCTCCTCTGACGGGGGCCCAGCACACGCCCCAGGAGACTTGGCAGCCGCCCCCAGGGCTCTATCCTCTGGAACTCGTCCCCTTGGAAGGGGCCTGGCCCAGGTGCCAGGTTCGGCTGGTCGGCCAGCCTCCTTTGGAGAAAGCAGGCAAGCCGAGCCAGGCTTGCAGTGGCCCTGGCGTGACATCTGCCACCTCAGGCAGAGGGCCTCCCGCGTGCCCTCCATGGCGGGTTTCTCCCCGGAGCCGTGGCCTGGGCACTAGGAAGGCCGGGCCTCCCCGACTCCCGGGAGGAGGGGCTAGCCCAGTTGCGCCCTGGCCCCCAAACCCTCTGGTGCCATCTGCCTGTCTCGGCACTTCTGACTCCACAGAGCCTTTCCTACATCTGGGCTGCCTGCCGTGGCAAAGTGCAGGCGTGGGGTGAGGCCATGGTTTTGTCTTTCCAGGAAAAAATGAGCCCCTGGCCGAAGCAGCAGGCCCAGGCAGAGCCTTGAGCTTGAAGCCCAGTAGGTCTGTGGCCCTCAGGGCCAGAGCCATGCTTTCAAGGCAGGGAAGCGGCCTGCAAGCTGAGTGGGAGTGGGGGAGGGGAGGGAGACAGCTGAAGCCGAGTCCAGAAGGGCGGCGATGGAAGAGCTGCAGCTGGGTCAGAGCCTGGAGGGAGGGCGGGGCCTTCACTGAGGACCCCCCGAGGCCAGCCCTAGGCCCTGGCGGTCGCGCAGGCGCCCTTGGCCTGTGCGGTGTGTGGGGGGTTGAACCCAAGCCCGCAGGGCTCCCGGAGCGGCCAGAGAAAGAAGGGCCCATGGAGAGGGAGGCGAGGTGGGCAGGGGTGCCACCTTACTCTCCTCAGCTCCCTGAGGGAGAGAGAGAGAGACAGAGACAGAGAGAGAGATCCCTGACCTCTGAGTCTCTGCCTCCACCGCTGGCTGGTGCCAACTCACGCGCCATCCCACTTCCAGCCATCACCCCCACGCCTGCCCCGGGGCCAGCCCCACCACAGACAGGCCGGTTGGTTCCTGCTCACCTCTGTGCCGTCCCTTCCCGACCTGACCCCAGTGCAGGGGATAAGCTTCAGACAAGTCTTTCCATGTCCCTCTGCATGACAATAGACTTCCTCCCCTCTCCCATTCCACAGGCCCACCCGGGACAGCCACCTTTGTCATTAGCTCAGGAGAGGATGCAAGATGAGAATCTCTGCTATTGTGTGGGGAGACTCAGTTTCCCGGGTTTCCCCCATGGACACATGTTCTTCAGCTGGGTCTGATTTTCTCCAGACAAGCTGTCTTGGGAAGGATTTGGCCAGCCCTAAGAACCTGAAGGGAAAGGGCGGAGGGGGGTTCTCTCTCTGCCCCCGACAGCCCCGAGCTGGGTTGGTCCCTCAGACCTGGCCAGGGGCACCCCATCCCCCGGCGCCCTTCCCCGGGGCATCCAAGGGCAGGCTCGGCGCCAGCCCCACCCCGCTCGCCACTGCCCGACCATCGTCCTCCCTCGGGGGGCCTGGGCAGGACAGGGACCCGGCTGTGGGAGGCCTCCAGATCTCAGGCCTGGCACACCGTTTACCAGGCTGCTTCCTCCTCTGACGGGGGCCCAGCACACGCCCCAGGAGACTTGGCAGCCGCCCCCAGGGCTCTATCCTCTGGAACTCGTCCCCTTGGAAGGGGCCTGGCCCAGGTGCCAGGTTCGGCTGGTCGGCCAGCCTCCTTTGGAGAAAGCAGGCAAGCCGAGCCAGGCTTGCAGTGGCCCTGGCGTGACACCTGCCACCTCAGGCAGAGGGCCTCCCGCGTGCCCTCCATGGCGGGTTTCTCCCCGGAGCCGTGGCCTGGGCACTAGGAAGGCCGGGCCTCCCCGACTCCCGGGAGGAGGGGCTAGCCCAGTTGCGCCCTGGCCCCCAAACCCTCTGGTGCCATCTACCTGTCTCGGCACTTCTGACTCCACAGAGCCTTTCCTACATCTGGGCTGCCTGCCGTGGCAAAGTGCAGGCGTGGGGTGAGGCCATGGTTTTGTCTTTCCAGGAAAAAATGAGCCCCTGGCCGAAGCAGCAGGCCCAGGCAGAGCCTTGAGCTTGAAGCCCAGTACGTCTGTGGCCCTCAGGGCCAGAGCCATGCTTTCAAGGCAGGGAAGCGGCCTGCAAGCTGAGTGGGAGTGGGGGAGGGGAGGGAGACAGCTGAAGCCGAGTCCAGAAGGGCGGCGATGGAAGAGCTGCAGCTGGGTCAGAGCCTGGAGGGAGGGCGGGGCCTTCACTGAGGACCCCCCCCCCCCCGAGGCCAGCCCTAGGCCCCGGCGGTCACGCATGCGCCCTTGGCCTGTGCGGTGTGTGGGGGGTTGAACCCAAGCCCGCAGGGCTCCCGGAGCGGCCAGAGAAAGAAGGGCCCATGGAGAGGTAGGCGAGGTGGGCAGGGGGCGCCAGCTTACTCTCCTCAGCTCCCTGAGGGAGAGAGAGAGAGACAGAGACAGAGAGAGAGATCCCTGACCTCTGAGTCTCTGCCTCCACCGCTGGCTGGTGCCAACTCACGCGCCATCCCACTTCCAGCCATCACCCCCACGCCTGCCCCGGGGCCAGCCCCACCACAGAGAGGCCGGTTGGTTCCTGCTCACCTCTGTGCCGTCCCTTCCCGACCAGACCCCAGTGCAGGGGATAAGCTTCAGACAAGTCTTTCCATGTCCCTCTGCATGACAATAGACTTCCTCCCCTCTCCCATTCCACAGGCCCACCCGGGACAGCCACCTTTGTCATTAGCTCAGGAGAGGATGCAAGATGAGAATCTCTGCTATTGTGTGGGGAGACTCAGTTTCCCGGGTTTCCCCCATGGACACATGTTCTTCAGCTGGGTCTGATTTTCTCCAGACAAGCTGTCTTGGGAAGGATTTGGCCAGCCCTAAGAACCTGAAGGGAAAGGGCGGAGGGGGGTTCTCTCTCTGCCCCCGACAGCCCCGAGCTGGGTCGGTCCCTCAGACCTGGCCAGGGGCACCCCATCCCCCGGCGCCCTTCCCCGGGGCATCCAAGGGCAGGCTCGGCGCCAGCCCCACCCCGCTCGCCACTGCCCGACCATCGTCCTCCCTCGGGGGGCCTGGGCAGGACAGGGACCCGGGTGTGGGAGGCCTCCAGATCTCAGGCCTGGCACACCGTTTACCAGGCTGCTTCCTCCTCTGACGGGGGCCCAGCACACGCCCCAGGAGACTTGGCAGCCGCCCCCAGGGCTCTATCCTCTGCAACTCGTCCCCTTGGAAGGGGCCTGGCCCAGGTGCCAGGTTCGGCTGGTCGGCCAGCCTCCTTTGGAGAAAGCAGGCAAGCCGAGCCAGGCTTGCAGTGGCCCTGGCGTGACACCTGCCACCTCAGGCAGAGGGCCTCCCGCGTGCCCTCCATGGCGGGTTTCTCCCCGGAGCCGTGGCCTGGGCACTAGGAAGGCCGGGCCTCCCCGACTCCCGGGAGGAGGGGCTAGCCCAGTTGCGCCCTGGCCCCCAAACCCTCTGGTGCCATCTGCCTGTCTCGGCACTTCTGACTCCACAGAGCCTTTCCTACATCTGGGCTGCCTGCCGTGGCAAAGTGCAGGCGTGGGGTGAGGCCATGGTTTTGTCTTTCCAGGAAAAAATGAGCCCCTGGCCGAAGCAGCAGGCCCAGGCAGAGCCTTGAGCTTGAAGCCCAGTACGTCTGTGGCCCTCAGGGCCAGAGCCATGCTTTCAAGGCAGGGAAGCGGCCTGCAAGCTGAGTGGGAGTGGGGGAGGGGAGGGAGACAGCTGAAGCCGAGTCCAGAAGGGCGGCGATGGAAGAGCTGCAGCTGGGTCACAGCCTGGAGGGAGGGCGGGGCCTTCACTGAGGACCCCCCCCCGGGGCCAGCCCTAGGCACAGGCGGTCACACATGCGCCCTTGGCCTGTGCGGTGTGTGGGGGGTTGAACCCAAGCCCGCAGGGCTCCCGGAGCGGCCAGAGAAAGAAGGGCCCATGGAGAGGTAGGCGAGGTGGGCAGGGGGCGCCAGCTTACTCTCCTCAGCTCCCTGAGGGAGAGAGAGAGAGACAGAGACAGAGAGAGAGATCCCTGACCTCTGAGTCTCTGCCTCCACCGCTGGCTGGTGCCAACTCACGCGCCATCCCACTTCAAGCCATTACCCCCACGCCTGCCCCGGGGCCAGCCCCAACACAGACAGGCCGGTTGGTTCCTGCTCACCTCTGTGCCGTCCCTTCCCGACCTGACCCCAGTGCAGGGGATAAGCTTCAGACAAGTCTTTCCATGTCCCTCTGCATGACAATAGTCTTCCTCCCCTCTCCCATTCCACAGGCCCACCCGGGACAGCCACCTTTGTCATTAGCTCAGGAGAAGATGCAAGATGAGAATCTCTGCTATTGTGTGGGGAGACTCAGTTTCCCGGGTTTCCCCCATGGACACATGTTCTTCAGCTGGGTCTGATTTTCTCCAGACAAGCTGTCTTGGGAAGGATTTGGCCAGCCCTAAGAACCTGAAGGGAAAGGGCGGAGGGGGGTTCTCTCTCTGCCCCCGACAGCCCCGAGCTGGGTCGGTCCCTCAGACCTGGCCAGGGGCATCCCATCCCCCGGCGCCCTTCCCCGGGGCATCCAAGGGCAGGCTCGGCGCCAGCCCCACCCCGCTCGCCACTGCCCGACCATCGTCCTCCCTCGGGGGGCCTGGGCAGGACAGGGACCCGGCTGTGGGAGGCCTCCAGATCTTAGGCCTGGCACACCGTTTACCAGGCTGCTTCCTCCTCTGACGGGGGCCCAGCACACGCCCCAGGAGACTTGGCAGCCGCCCCCAGGGCTCTAGCCTCTGGAACTCGTCCCCTTGGAAGGGGCCTGGCCCAGGTGCCAGGTTCGGCTGGTCGGCCAGCCTCCTTTGGAGAAAGCAGGCAAGCCGAGCCAGGCTTGCAGTGGCCCTGGCGTGACACCTGCCACCTCAGGCAGAGGGCCTCCCGCGTGCCCTCCATGGCGGGTTTCTCCCCGGAGCCGTGGCCTGGGCACTAGGAAGGCCGGGCCTCCCCGACTCCCGGGAGGAGGGGCTAGCCCAGTTGCGCCCTGGCCCCCAAACCCTCTGGTGCCATCTGACTGTCTCGGCACTTCTGACTCCACAGAGCCTTTCCTACATCTGGGCTGCCTGCCGTGGCAAAGTGCAGGCGTGGGGTGAGGCCATGGTTTTGTCTTTCCAGGAAAAAATGAGCCCCTGGCCGAAGCAGCAGGCCCAGGCAGAGCCTTGAGCTTGAAGCCCAGTAGGTCTGTGGCCCTCAGGGCCAGAGCCATGCTTTCAAGGCAGGGAAGCGGCCTGCAAGCTGAGTGGGAGTGGGGGAGGGGAGGGAGACAGCTGAAGCCGAGTCCAGAAGGGCGGCGATGGAAGAGCTGCAGCTGGGTCAGAGCCTGGAGGGAGGGCGCGGCCTTCACTGAGGACCCCCCCCCCCCCGAGGCCAGCCCTAGGCCCCGGTGGTCACGCATGCGCCCTTGGCCTGTGCGGTGTGTGGGGGGTTGAACCCAAGCCCGCAGGGCTCCCAGAGCGGCCAGAGAAAGAAGGGCCCATGGAGAGGTAGGCGAGGTGGGCAGGGGGCGCCAGCTTACTCTCCTCAGCTCCCTGAGGGAGAGAGAGAGAGACAGAGACAGAGAGAGAGATCCCTGACCTCTGAGTCTCTGCCTCCACCGCTGGCTGGTGCCAACTCACGCGCCATCCCACTTCCAGCCATCACCCCCACGCCTGCCCCGGGGCCAGCCCCACCACAGACAGGCCGGTTGGTTCCTGCTCACCTCTGTGCCCTCCCTTCCCGACCTGACCCCAGTGCAGGGGATAAGCTTCAGACAAGTCTTTCCATGTCCCTCTGCATGACAATAGACTTCCTCCCCTCTCCCATTCCACAGGCCCACCCGGGACAGCCACCTTTGTCATTAGCTCAGGAGAGGATGCAAGATGAGAATCTCTGCTATTGTGTGGGGAGACTCAGTTTCCCGGGTTTCCCCCATGGACACATGTTCTTCAGCTGGGTCTGATTTTCTCCAGACAAGCTGTCTTGGGAAGGATTTGGCCAGCCCTAAGAACCTGAAGGGAAAGGGCGGAGGGGGGTTCTCTCTCTGCCCCCGACAGCCCCGAGCTGGGTCGGTCCCTCAGACCTGGCCAGGGGCATCCCATCCCCCGGCGCCCTTCCCCGGGGCATCCAAGGGCAGGCTCGGCGCCAGCCCCACCCCGCTCGCCACTGCCCGACCATCGTCCTCCCTCGGGGGGCCTGGGCAGGACAGGGACCCGGCTGTGGGAGGCCTCCAGATCTCAGGCCTGGCACACCGTTTACCAGGCTGCTTCCTCCTCTGACGGGGGCCCAGCACACGCCCCAGGAGACTTGGCAGCCGCCCCCAGGGCTCTATCCTCTGGAACTCGTCCCCTTGGAAGGGGCCTGGCCCAGGTGCCAGGTTCGGCTGGTCGGCCAGCCTCCTTTGGAGAAAGCAGGCAAGCCGAGCCAGGCTTGCAGTGGCCCTGGCGTGACACCTGCCACCTCAGGCAGAGGGCCTCCCGCGTGCCCTCCATGGCGGGTTTCTCCCCGGAGCCGTGGCCTGGGCACTAGGAAGGCCGGGCCTCCCCGACTCCCGGGAGGAGGGGCTAGCCCAGTTGCGCCCTGGCCCCCAAACCCTCTGGTGCCATCTGCCTGTCTCGGCACTTCTGACTCCACAGAGCCTTTCCTACATCTGGGCTGCCTGCCGTGGCAAAGTGCAGGCGTGGGGTGAGGCCATGGTTTTGTCTTTCCAGGAAAAAATGAGCCCCTGGCCGAAGCAGCAGGCCCAGGCAGAGCCTTGAGCTTGAAGCCCAGTACGTCTGTGGCCCTCAGGGCCAGAGCCATGCTTTCAAGGCAGGGAAGCGGCCTGCAAGCTGAGTGGGAGTGGGGGAGGGGAGGGAGACAGCTGAAGCCGAGTCCAGAAGGGCGGCGATGGAAGAGCTGCAGCTGGGTCACAGCCTGGAGGGAGGGCGGGGCCTTCACTGAGGACCCCCCCCCGGGGCCAGCCCTAGGCACAGGCGGTCACACATGCGCCCTTGGCCTGTGCGGTGTGTGGGGGGTTGAACCCAAGCCCGCAGGGCTCCCGGAGCGGCCAGAGAAAGAAGGGCCCATGGAGAGGTAGGCGAGGTGGGCAGGGGGCGCCAGCTTACTCTCCTCAGCTCCCTGAGGGAGAGAGAGAGAGACAGAGACAGAGAGAGAGATCCCTGACCTCTGAGTCTCTGCCTCCACCGCTGGCTGGTGCCAACTCACGCGCCATCCCACTTCAAGCCATTACCCCCACGCCTGCCCCGGGGCCAGCCCCACCACAGACAGGCCGGTTGGTTCCTGCTCACCTCTGTGCCGTCCCTTCCCGACCTGACCCCAGTGCAGGGGATAAGCTTCAGACAAGTCTTTCCATGTCCCTCTGCATGACAATAGACTTCCTCCCCTCTCCCATTCCACAGGCCCACCCGGGACAGCCACCTTTGTCATTAGCTCAGGAGAAGATGCAAGATGAGAATCTCTGCTATTGTGTGGGGAGACTCAGTTTCCCGGGTTTCCCCCATGGACACATGTTCTTCAGCTGGGTCTGATTTTCTCCAGACAAGCTGTCTTGGGAAGGATTTGGCCAGCCCTAAGAACCTGAAGGGAAAGGGCGGAGGGGGGTTCTCTCTCTGCCCCCGACAGCCCCGAGCTGGGTCGGTCCCTCAGACCTGGCCAGGGGCAGCCCATCCCCCGGCGCCCTTCCCCGGGGCATCCAAGGGCAGGCTCGGCGCCAGCCCCACCCCGCTCGCCACTGCCCGACCATCGTCCTCCCTCGGGGGGCCTGGGCAGGACAGGGACCCGGCTGTGGGAGGCCTCCAGATCTCAGGCCTGGCACACCGTTTACCAGGCTGCTTCCTCCTCTGACGGGGGCCCAGCACACGCCCCAGGAGACTTGGCAGCCGCCCCCAGGGCTTTAGCCTCTGGAACTCGTCCCCTTGGAAGGGGCCTGGCCCAGGTGCCAGGTTCGGCTGGTCGGCCAGCCTCCTTTGGAGAAAGCAGGCAAGCCGAGCCAGGCTTGCAGTGGCCCTGGCGTGACACCTGCCACCTCAGGCAGAGGGCCTCCCGCGTGCCCTCCATGGCGGGTTTCTCCCCGGAGCCGTGGCCTGGGCACTAGGAAGGCCGGGCCTCCCCGACTCCCGGGAGGAGGGGCTAGCCCAGTTGCGCCCTGGCCCCCAAACCCTCTGGTGCCATCTGACTGTCTCGGCACTTCTGACTCCACAGAGCCTTTCCTACATCTGGGCTGCCTGCCGTGGCAAAGTGCAGGCGTGGGGTGAGGCCATGGTTTTGTCTTTCCAGGAAAAAATGAGCCCCTGGCCGAAGCAGCAGGCCCAGGCAGAGCCTTGAGCTTGAAGCCCAGTAGGTCTGTGGCCCTCAGGGCCAGAGCCATGCTTTCAAGGCAGGGAAGCGGCCTGCAAGCTGAGTGGGAGTGGGGGAGGGGAGGGAGACTGCTGAAGCCGAGTCCAGAAGGGCGGCGATGGAAGAGCTGCAGCTGGGTCAGAGCCTGGAGGGAGGGCGCGGCCTTCACTGAGGACCCCCCCCCCGAGGCCAGCCCTAGGCCCCGGTGGTCACGCATGTGCCCTTGGCCTGTGCGGTGTGTGGGGGGTTGAACCCAAGCCCGCAGGGCTCCCAGAGCGGCCAGAGAAAGAAGGGCCCATGGAGAGGTAGGCGAGGTGGGCAGGGGGCGCCAGCTTACTCTCCTCAGCTCCCTGAGGGAGAGAGAGAGAGACAGAGACAGAGAGAGAGATCCCTGACCTCTGAGTCTCTGCCTCCACCGCTGGCTGGTGCCAACTCACGCGCCATCCCACTTCCAGCCATCACCCCCACGCCTGCCCCGGGGCCAGCCCCACCACAGACAGGCCGGTTGGTTCCTGCTCACCTCTGTGCCGTCCCTTCCCGACCTGACCCCAGTGCAGGGGATAAGCTTCAGACAAGTCTTTCCATGTCCCTCTGCATGACAATAGACTTCCTCCCCTCTCCCATTCCACAGGCCCACCCGGGACAGCCACCTTTGTCATTAGCTCAGGAGAGGATGCAAGATGAGAATCTCTGCTATTGTGTGGGGAGACTCAGTTTCCCGGGTTTCCCCCATGGACACATGTTCTTCAGCTGGGTCTGATTTTCTCCAGACAAGCTGTCTTGGGAAGGATTTGGCCAGCCCTAAGAACCTGAAGGGAAAGGGCGGAGGGGGGTTCTCTCTCTGCCCCCGACAGCCCCGAGCTGGGTCGGTCCCTCAGACCTGGCCAGGGGCATCCCATCCCCCGGCGCCCTTCCCCGGGGCATCCAAGGGCAGGCTCGGCGCCAGCCCCACCCCGCTCGCCACTGCCCGACCATCGTCCTCCCTCGGGGGGCCTGGGCAGGACAGGGACCCGGCTGTGGGAGGCCTCCAGATCTCAGGCCTGGCACAGCGTTTACCAGGCTGCTTCCTCCTCTGACAGGGGCCCAGCACACGCCCCAGGAGACTTGGCAGCCGCCCCCAGGGCTCTATCCTCTGGAACTCGTCCCCTTGGAAGGGGCCTGGCCCAGGTGCCAGGTTCGGCTGGTCGGCCAGCCTCCTTTGGAGAAAGCAGGCAAGCCGAGCCAGGCTTGCAGTGGCCCTGGCGTGACACCTGCCACCTCAGGCAGAGGGCCTCCCGCGTGCCCTCCATGGCGGGTTTCTCCCCGGAGCCGTGGCCTGGGCACTAGGAAGGCCGGGCCTCCCCGACTCCCGGGAGGAGGGGCTAGCCCAGTTGCGCCCTGGCCCCCAAACCCTCTGGTGCCATCTGCCTGTCTCGGCACTTCTGACTCCACAGAGCCTTTCCTACATCTGGGCTGCCTGCCGTGGCAAAGTGCAGGCGTGGGGTGAGGCCATGGTTTTGTCTTTCCAGGAAAAAATGAGCCCCTGGCCGAAGCAGCAGGCCCAGGCAGAGCCTTGAGCTTGAAGCCCAGTAGGTCTGTGGCCCTCAGGGACAGAGCCATGCTTTCAAGGCAGGGAAGCGGCCTGCAAGCTGAGTGGGAGTGGGGGAGGGGAGGGAGACAGCTGAAGCCGAGTCCAGAAGGGCAGCGATGGAAGAGCTGCAGCTGGGTCAGAGCCTGGAGGGAGGGCGGGGCCTTCACTGAGGACCCCCCCCCGAGGCCAGCCCTAGGCCCCGGCGGTCACGCATGCGCCCTTGGCCTGTGCGGTGTGTGGGGGGTTGAACCCAAGCCCGCAGGGCTCCCGCAGCGGCCAGAGAAAGAAGGGCCCATGGAGAGGTAGGCGAGGTGGGCAGGGGGCGCCAGCTTACTCTCCTCAGCTCCCTGAGGGAGAGAGAGAGAGACAGAGACAGAGAGAGAGATCCCTGACCTCTGAGTCTCTGCCTCCACCGCTGGCTGGTGCCAACTCACGCGCCATCCCACTTCCAGCCATCACCCCCACGCCTGCCCCGGGGCCAGCCCCACCACAGACAGGCCGGTTGGTTCCTGCTCACCTCTGTGCCGTCCCTTCCCGACCTGACCCCAGTGCAGGGGATAAGCTTCAGACAAGTCTTTCCATGTCCCTCTGCATGACAATAGACTTCCTCCCCTCTCCCATTCCACAGGCCCACCCGGGACAGCCACCTTTGTCATTAGCTCAGGAGAGGATGCAAGATGAGAATCTCTGCTATTGTGTTGGGAGACTCAGTTTCCCGGGTTTCCCCCATGGACACATGTTCGTCAGCTGGGTCTGATTTTCTCCAGACAAGCTGTCTTGGGAAGGATTTGGCCAGCCCTAAGAACCTGAAGGGAAAGGGCGGAGGGGGTTCTCTCTCTGCCCGCGACAGCCCCGAGCTGGGTCGGTGCCTCAGACCTGGCCAGGGGCATCCCATCCCCCGGCGCCCTTCCCCGGGGCATCCAAGGGCAGGCTCGGCGCCAGCCCCACCCCGCTCGCCACTGCCCGACCATCGTCCTCCCTCGGGGGGCCTGGGCAGGACAGGGACCCGGCTGTGGGAGGCCTCCAGATCTCAGGCCTGGCACTGCGTTTACCAGGCTGCTTCCTCCTCTGACAGGGGCCCAGCACACGCCCCAGGAGACTTGGCAGCCGCCCCCAGGGCTCTATCCTCTGGAACTCGTCCCCTTGGAAGGGGCCTGGCCCAGGTGCCAGGTTCGGCTGGTCGGCCAGCATCCTTTGGAGAAAGCAGGCAAGCCGAGCCAGGCTTGCAGTGGCCCTGGCGTGACACCTGCCACCTCAGGCAGAGGGCCTCCCGCGTGCCCTCCATGGCGGGTTTCTCCCCGGAGCCGTGGCCTGGGCACTAGGAAGGCCGGGCCTCCACGACTCCCGGGAGGAGGGGCTAACCCAGTTGCGCCCTGGCCCCCAAACCCTCTGGTGCCATCTGCCTGTCTCGGCACTTCTGACTCCACAGAGCCTTTCCTACATCTGGGCTGCCTGCCGTGGCAAAGTGCAGGCGTGGGGTGAGGCCATGGTTTTGTCTTTCCAGGAAAAAATGAGCCCCTGGCCGAAGCAGCAGGCCCAGGCAGAGCCTTGAGCTTGAAGCCCAGTAGGTCTGTGGCCCTCAGGGCCAGAGCCATGCTTTCAAGGCAGGGAAGCGGCCTGCAAGCTGAGTGGGAGTGGGGGAGGGGAGGGAGACAGCTGAAGCCGAGTCCAGAAGGGCGGCGATGGAAGAGCTGCAGCTGGGTCAGAGCCTGGAGGGAGGGCCGGGCCTTCACTGAGGACCCCCCCCCGGGGCCAGCCCTAGGCACAGGCGGTCACACATGCGCCCTTGGCCTGTGCGGTGTGTGGGGGGTTGAACCCAATCCCGCAGGGCTCCCGGAGCGGCCAGAGAAAGAAGGGCCCATGGAGAGGTAGGCGAGGTGGGCAGGGGGCGCCAGCTTACTCTCCTCAGCTCCCTGAGGGAGAGAGAGAGAGACAGAGACAGAGAGAGAGATCCCTGACCTCTGAGTCTCTGCCTCCACCGCTGGCTGGTGCCAACTCACACGCCATCCCACTTCAAGCCATTACCCCCACGCCTGCCCCGGGGCCAGCCCCACCACAGACAGGCCGGTTGGTTCCTGCTCACCTCTGTGCCGTCCCTTCCCGACCTGACCCCAGTGCAGGGGATAAGCTTCAGACAAGTCTTTCCATGTCCCTCTGCATGACAATAGACTTCCTCCCCTCTCCCATTCCACAGGCCCACCCGGGACAGCCACCTTTGTCATTAGCTCAGGAGAAGATGCAAGATGAGAATCTCTGCTATTGTGTGGGGAGACTCAGTTTCCCGGGTTTCCCCCATGGACACATGTTCTTCAGCTGGGTCTGATTTTCTCCAGACAAGCTGTCTTGGGAAGGATTTGGCCAGCCCTAAGAACCTGAAGGGAAAGGGCGGAGGGGGGTTCTCTCTCTGCCCCCGACAGCCCCGAGCTGGGTCGGTCCCTCAGACCTGGCCAGGGGCACCCCATCCCCCGGCGCCCTTCCCCGGGGCATCCAAGGGCAGGCTCGGCGCCAGCCCCACCCCGCTCGCCACTGCCCGACCATCATCCACCCTCGGGGGGCCTGGGCAGGACAGGGACCCGGGTGTGGGAGGCCTCCAGATCTCAGGCCTGGCACACCGTTTACCAGGCTGCTTCCTCCTCTGACGGGGGCCCAGCACACGCCCCAGGAGACTTGGCAGCCGCCCCCAGGGCTCTATCCTCTGGAACTCGTCCCCTTGGAAGGGGCCTGGCCCAGGTGCCAGGTTCGGCTGGTCGGCCAGCCTCCTTTGGAGAAAGCAGGCAAGCCGAGCCAGGCTTGCAGTGGCCCTGGCGTGACACCTGCCACCTCAGGCAGAGGGCCTCCCGCGTGCCCTCCATGGCGGGTTTCTCCCCGGAGCCGTGGCCTGGGCACTAGGAAGGCCGGGCCTCCCCGACTCCCGGGAGGAGGGGCTAGCCCAGTTGCGCCCTGGCCCCCAAACCCTCTGGTGCCATCTGCCTGTCTCGGCACTTCTGACTCCACAGAGCCTTTCCTACATCTGGGCTGCCTGCCGTGGCAAAGTGCAGGCGTGGGGTGAGGCCATGGTTTTGTCTTTCCAGGAAAAAATGAGCCCCTGGCCGAAGCAGCAGGCCCAGGCAGAGCCTTGAGCTTGAAGCCCAGTACGTCTGTGGCCCTCAGGGCAAGAGCCATGCTTTCAAGGCAGGGAAGCGGCCTGCAAGCTGAGTGGGAGTGGGGGAGGGGAGGGAGACAGCTGAAGCCGAGTCCAGAAGGGCGGCGATGGAAGAGCTGCAGCTGGGTCAGAGCCTGGAGGGAGGGCGGGGCCTTCACTGAGGACCCCCCCCCGGGGCCAGCCCTAGGCACAGGCGGTCACACATGCGCCCTTGGCCTGTGCGGCGTGTGGGGGGTTGAACCCAAGCCCGCAGGGCTCCTGGAGCGGCCAGAGAAAGAAGGGCCCATGGAGAGGTAGGCGAGGTGGGCAGGGGGCGCCAGCTTACTCTCCTCAGCTCCCTGAGGGAGAGAGAGAGAGACAGAGACAGAGAGAGAGATCCCTGACCTCTGAGTCTCTGCCTCCACCGCTGGCTGGTGCCAACTCACGCGCCATCCCACTTCAAGCCATTACCCCCACGCCTGCCCCGGGGCCAGCCCCACCACAGACAGGCCGGTTGGTTCCTGCTCACCTCTGTGCCGTCCCCTTCCCGACCTGACCCCAGTGCAGGGGATAAGCTTCAGACAAGTCTTTCCATGTCCCTCTGCATGACAATAGACTTCCTCCCCTCTCCCATTCCACAGGCCCACCCGGGACAGCCACCTTTGTCATTAGCTCAGGAGAAGATGCAAGATGAGAATCTCTGCTATTGTGTGGGGAGACTCAGTTTCCCGGGTTTCCCCCATGGACACATGTTCTTCAGCTGGGTCTGATTTTCTCCAGACAAGCTGTCTTGGGAAGGATTTGGCCAGCCCTAAGAACCTGAAGGGAAAGGGCGGAGGGGGGTTCTCTCTCTGCCCCCGACAGCCCCGAGCTGGGTCGGTCCCTCAGACCTGGCCAGGGGCACCCCATCCCCCGGCGCCCTTCCCCGGGGCATCCAAGGGCAGGCTCGGCGCCAGCCCCACCCCGCTCGCCACTGCCCGACCATCGTCCTCCCTCGGGGGGCCTGGGCAGGACAGGGACCCGGCTGTGGGAGGCCTCCAGATCTCAGGCCTGGCACACCGTTTACCAGGCTGCTTCCTCCTCTGACGGGGGGCCCAGCACACGCCCCAGGAGACTTGGCAGCCGCCCCCAGGGCTCTATCCTCTGGAACTCGTCCCCTTGGAAGGGGCCTGGCCCAGGTGCCAGGTTCGGCTGGTCGGCCCAGCCTCCTTTGGAGAAAGCAGGCAAGCCGAGCCAGGCTTGCAGTGGCCCTGGCGTGACACCTGCCACCTCAGGCAGAGGGCCTCCCGCGTGCCCTCCATGGCGGGTTTCTCCCCGGAGCCGTGGCCTGGGCACTAGGAAGGCCGGGCCTCCCCGACTCCCGGGAGGAGGGGCTAGCCCAGTTGCGCCCTGGCCCCCAAACCCTCTGGTGCCATCTGCCTGTCTCGGCACTTCTGACTCCACAGAGCCTTTCCTACATCTGGGCTGCCTGCCGTGGCAAAGTGCAGGCGTGGGGTGAGGCCATGGTTTTGTCTTTCCAGGAAAAAATGAGCCCCTGGCCGAAGCAGCAGGCCCAGGCAGAGCCTTGAGCTTGAAGCCCAGTACGTCTGTGGCCCTCAGGGCCAGAGCCATGCTTTCAAGGCAGGGAAGCGGCCTGCAAGCTGAGTGGGAGTGGGGGAGGGGAGGGAGACAGCTGAAGCCGAGTCCAGAAGGGCGGCGATGGAAGAGCTGCAGCTGGGTCACAGCCTGGAGGGAGGGCGGGGCCTTCACTGAGGACCCCCCCCCCCGGGGCCAGCCCTAGGCACAGGCGGTCACACATGCGCCCTTGGCCTGTGCGGTGTGTGGGGGGTTGAACCCAAGCCCGCAGGGCTCCCGGAGCGGCCAGAGAAAGAAGGGCCCATGGAGAGGTAGGCGAGGTGGGCAGGGGGCGCCAGCTTACTCTCCTCAGCTCCCTGAGGGAGAGAGAGAGAGACAGAGACAGAGAGAGAGATCCCTGACCTCTGAGTCTCTGCCTCCACCGCTGGCTGGTGCCAACTCACGCGCCATCCCACTTCAAGCCATTACCCCCACGCCTGCCCCGGGGCCAGCACCACCACAGACAGGCCGGTTGGTTCCTGCTCACCTCTGTGCCGTCCCTTCCCGACCTGACCCCAGTGCAGGGGATAAGCTTCAGACAAGTCTTTCCATGTCCCTCTGCATGACAATAGACTTCCTCCCCTCTCCCATTCCACAGGCCCACCCGGGACAGCCACCTTTGTCATTAGCTCAGGAGAAGATGCAAGATGAGAATCTCTGCTATTGTGTGGGGAGACTCAGTTTCCCGGGTTTCCCCCATGGACACATGTTCTTCAGCTGGGTCTGATTTTCTCCAGACAAGCTGTCTTGGGAAGGATTTGGCCAGCCCTAAGAACCTGAAGGGAAAGGGCGGAGGGGGGTTCTCTCTCTGCCCCCGACAGCCCCGAGCTGGGTCGGTCCCTCAGACCTGGCCAGGGGCACCCCATCCCCCGGCGCCCTTCCCCGGGGCATCCAAGGGCAGGCTCGGCGCCAGCCCCACCCCGCTCGCCACTGCCCGACCATCATCCTCCCTCGGGGGGCCTGGGCAGGACAGGGACCCGGGTGTGGGAGGCCTCCAGATCTCAGGCCTGGCACACCGTTTACCAGGCTGCTTCCTCCTCTGACGGGGGCCCAGCACACGCCCCAGGAGACTTGGCAGCCGCCCCCAGGGCTCTATCCTCTGGAACTCGTCCCCTTGGAAGGGGCCTGGCCCAGGTGCCAGGTTCGGCTGGTCGGCCAGCCTCCTTTGGAGAAAGCAGGCAAGCCGAGCCAGGCTTGCAGTGGCCCTGGCGTGACACCTGCCACCTCAGGCAGAGGGCCTCCCGCGTGCCCTCCATGGCGGGTTTCTCCCCGGAGCCGTGGCCTGGGCACTAGGAAGGCCGGGCCTCCCCGACTCCCGGGAGGAGGGGCTAGCCCAGTTGCGCCCTGGCCCCCAAACCCTCTGGTGCCATCTGCCTGTCTCGGCACTTCTGACTCCACAGAGCCTTTCCTACATCTGGGCTGCCTGCCGTGGCAAAGTGCAGGCGTGGGGTGAGGCCATGGTTTTGTCTTTCCAGGAAAAAATGAGCCCCTGGCCGAAGCAGCAGGCCCAGGCAGAGCCTTGAGCTTGAAGCCCAGTACGTCTGTGGGCCCTCAGGGCCAGAGCCATGCTTTCAAGGCAGGGAAGCGGCCTGCAAGCTGAGTGGGAGTGGGGGAGGGGAGGGAGACAGCTGAAGCTGAGTCCAGAAGGGCGGCGATGGAAGAGCTGCAGCTGGGTCAGAGCCTGGAGGGAGGGCGCGGCCTTCACTGAGGACCCCCCCCCCCCGAGGCCAGCCCTAGGCCCCGGCGGTCACGCATGCGCCCTTGGCCTGTGCGGTGTGTGGGAGGTTGAACCCAAGCCCGCAGGGCTCCCGGAGCGGCCAGAGAAAGAAGGGCCCATGGAGAGGTAGGCGAGGTGGGCAGGGGGCACCAGCTTACTCTCCTCAGCTCCCTGAGGGAGAGAGAGAGAGACAGAGACAGAGAGAGAGATCCCTGACCTCTGAGTCTCTGCCTCCACCGCTGGCTGGTGCCAACTCACGCGCCATCCCACTTCCAGCCATCACCCCCCACGCCTGCCCCGGGGCCAGCCCCACCACAGAGAGGCCAGTTGGTTCCTGCTCACCTCTGTGCCGTCCCTTCCCGACCTGACCCCAGTGCAGGGGATAAGCTTCAGACAAGTCTTTCCATGTCCCTCTGCATGACAATAGACTTCCTCCCCTCTCCCATTCCACAGGCCCACCCACCCGGGACATCCACCTTTGTCATTAGCTCAGGAGAGGATGCAAGATGAGAATCTCTGCTATTGTGTGGGGAGACTCAGTTTCCCGGGTTTCCCCCATGGACACATGTTCTTCAGCTGGGTCTGATTTTCTCCAGACAAGCTGTCTTGGGAAGGATTTGGCCAGCCCTAAGAACCTGAAGGGAAAGGGCGGAGGGGGGGTTCTCTCTCTGCCCCCGACAGCCCCGAGCTGGGTCGGTCCCTCAGACCTGGCCAGGGGCACCCCATCCCCCGGCGCCCTTCCCCGGGGCATCCAAGGGCAGGCTCGGCGCCAGCCCCACCCCGCTCGCCACTGCCCGACCATCGTCCTCCCTCGGGGGGCCTGGGCAGGACAGGGACCCGGGTGTGGGAGGCCTCCAGATCTCAGGCCTGGCACACCGTTTACCAGGCTGCTTCCTCCTCTGACGGGGGCCCAGCACACGCCCCAGGAGACTTGGCAGCCGCCCCCAGGGCTCTATCCTCTGGAACTCGTCCCCTTGGAAGGGGCCTGGCCCAGGTGCCAGGTTCGGCTGGTCGGCCAGCCTCCTTTGGAGAAAGCAGGCAAGCCGAGCCAGGCTTGCAGTGGCCCTGGCGTGACACCTGCCACCTCAGGCAGAGGGCCTCCCGCGTGCCCTCCATGGCGGGTTTCTCCCCGGAGCCGTGGCCTGGGCACTAGGAAGGCCGGGCCTCCCCGACTCCCGGGAGGAGGGGCTAGCCCAGTTGCGCCCTGGCCCCCAAACCCTCTGGTGCCATCTGCCTGTCTCGGCACTTCTGACTCCACAGAGCCTTTCCTACATCTGGGCTGCCTGCCGTGGCAAAGTGCAGGCGTGGGGTGAGGCCATGGTTTTGTCTTTCCAGGACAAAATGAGCCCCTGGCCGAAGCAGCAGGCCCAGGCATAGCCTTGAGCTTGAAGCCCAGTACGTCTGTGGCCCTCAGGGCCAGAGCCATGCTTTCAAGGCAGGGAAGCGGCCTGCAAGCTGAGTGGGAGTGGGGGAGGGGAGGGAGACAGCTGAAGCCTAGTCCAGAAGGGCGGCGATGGAAGAGCTGCAGCTGGGTCACAGCCTGGAGGGAGGGCGGGGCCTTCACTGAGGACCCCCCCCGGGGCCAGCCCTAGGCACAGGCGGTCACACATGCGCCCTTGGCCTGTGCGGTGTGTGGGGGGTTGAACCCAAGCCCGCAGGGCTCCCGGAGCGGCCAGAGAAAGAAGGGCCCATGGAGAGGTAGGCGAGGTGGGCAGGGGGCGCCAGCTTACTCTCCTCAGCTCCCTGAGGGAGAGAGAGAGAGACAGAGACAGAGAGAGAGATCCCTGACCTCTGAGTCTCTGCCTCCACCGCTGGCTGGTGCCAACTCACGCGCCATCCCACTTCAAGCCATTACCCCCACGCCTGCCCCGGGGCCAGCCCCACCACAGACAGGCCGGTTGGTTCCTGCTCACCTCTGTGCCGTCCCCTTCCCGACCTGACCCCAGTGCAGGGGATAAGCTTCAGACAAGTCTTTCCATGTCCCTCTGCATGACAATAGACTTCCTCCCCTCTCCCATTCCACAGGCCCACCCGGGACAGCCACCTTTGTCATTAGCTCAGGAGAAGATGCAAGATGAGAATCTCTGCTATTGTGTGGGGAGACTCAGTTTCCCGGGTTTCCCCCATGGACACATGTTCTTCAGCTGGGTCTGATTTTCTCCAGACAAGCTGTCTTGGGAAGGATTTGGCCAGCCCTAAGAACCTGAAGGGAAAGGGCGGAGGGGGGTTCTCTCTCTGCCCCCGACAGCCCCGAGCTGGGTCGGTCCCTCAGACCTGGCCAGGGGCACCCCATCCCCCGGCGCCCTTCCCCGGGGCATCCAAGGGCAGGCTCGGCGCCAGCCCCACCCCGCTCGCCACTGCCCGACCATCGTCCTCCCTCGGGGGGCCTGGGCAGGACAGGGACCCGGCTGTGGGAGGCCTCCAGATCTCAGGCCTGGCACACCGTTTACCAGGCTGCTTCCTCCTCTGACGGGGGCCCAGCACACGCCCCAGGAGACTTGGCAGCCGCCCCCAGGGCTCTAGCCTCTGGAACTCGTCCCCTTGGAAGGGGCCTGGCCCAGGTGCCAGGTTCGGCTGGTCGGCCAGCCTCCTTTGGAGAAAGCAGGCAAGCCGAGCCAGGCTTGCAGTGGCCCTGGCGTGACACCTGCCACCTCAGGCAGAGGGCCTCCCGCGTGCCCTCCATGGCGGGTTTCTCCCCGGAGCCGTGGCCTGGGCACTAGGAAGGCCGGGCCTCCCCGACTCCCGGGAGGAGGGGCTAGCCCAGTTGCGCCCTGGCCCCCAAACCCTCTGGTGCCATCTGCCTGTCTCGGCACTTCTGAATCCACAG